>NW_026893912.1:0-281261 GCF_032452875.1 Bos javanicus | reverse complement strand
GATCATGCACTGATCACGTGACTGATCATGCACTGATCACGTGGCTATCATGCACTGATCATGACTGATCATGCACTGATCATGACTATACTCATGCACTGATCACATGACTGATCATGCACTGATCACGTGATGATCATGCAATGATCAGCGCAGCTCATGTACTGATCACGTGGCTGATCATACACCGTCACGTGACTGATCATGCACCGATCACGTGGCTGATCATGCACTGATCACGTGACTATCATGCACTGTTCACGCCTATATCATGCACTGATCACATGACTGCCCTGCACTGATCACGTGGATGATCATACACTAATCTTGTGACAGATCATGCACTGATCACGTGGCTGATCATGCACTGATACCGTGACTGAGCATGGACTGATCACATGACTATCATGTAGTGATCACGTGACTTAATGGCGCTGATCATGTGACTGATCATGCGCTGATCATGTTTGCTATCATACACTGATCATGTGCCTCTGGAGGCAATAAACAAAGAGCTGAGTAGGCACGAATCAAACAGTCAGCAGGCAATAATCATGGAACTCAGGTGTGAGGAATCATGCTGCTCAGCTGGCACAATCAAGCAGCTGAGCAGGCAGGAATTACGCAGCACAGCTGGCAATTGTCAAGCAGATGACAGGCAGGAATCGTGCAGCTCAGCTGGCAATTGTCAAGCAGATGAGCAGACAGTAATCACGCAGCTCAGCAGGCCCAGATCACGTGACTGAGCATGCACTGTTCACGTGGCTGATCATACACTGATCACGTGATGATCATGCACTGATCACTTGGATATCATGCACTGATCACGTGGCTGATCATACACTGTTCACGGTTCGACCATGCACTGATCACGCGGCTGATCATACACTGCTCACGTAACTGATCATGCACTGATCACGTGGCTATCATGCACTGATCACGTGGCTGAACATGCACTGTTCACGTGGCTGATCACACACCTGTCACGTGACATATCATGCACTGATCACGTGGCACTCATGCACTGATCACGCGGGCTGATCATACTCTGCTCACGCAACTCATGCACACATCACGTGGCTATCATGCACTGCTCACGCGGTCATGGAATGATCACGTAGCAACCATATACTGGTAACGCGGACTGATCATGCAAAGATCACGAAATGATCATGCACTGTTCACGCGACTGATCATGTACTGATCACGTGACTGATCATGCACTGACCACGTGGCTATCATGCCTCTGCCACGTGGCTGATCATGCAACGATCACGAGCAACCATGTACTGGTCACGCGACTGATCATGCACTGATCACGAATTGATCCTGCACCGATCACGCGGCTCATCATGCACTGATCACGTGGCTGATCACACATGTATCACGTGACTGATCATGCACTGATCCCGTGGCTCATGCACTGATCACGTGGCCGTCATGCACTGATCACGTGGATATCATGCACTGATCACGTGGCTGATCACACACGTATCACATGACTGATCATGCACTGATCACGTGGCTATCATGCACTGATCACGTGGCTATCATGCACTGATCACGTGGCTGATCAGGCAATGATCACGAGCTACCATGTACTGGTCACGTGACTGATCATGCACTGAGCACGTAATTGATCATGCACTGATCATGTGGCTGATCATGCACTGATCACGCGGCTGATCATACACTGATCACATAACTGATCATGCACTGATCACGCGACTGATCATGCACTGATCACGTGGCTATCATGCACTGATCACTTGGCTGGACATACACTGATCACGGCCTGGTCATGCACTGATCACGGCTGATCATGCACTGATCACGTGACTGATCATGCACTGATCTCGTGTCGATCATGCACTGATCACGGCTATCATGCACTGCTCACGTGGCTGATCATGCCATGATCACGCAGCTACCATGTACTGGTCACATGACTGATCATGCACTGATCACGCGACTGATCATGCAGTGATCACGGCTATCATGAACTACTCACGTGGCTGATCATGCAATGATCATGTAGCTACCATGTACAGGTCACGGAATGATCATACACCCATCAGGTGACTGATCATGCACTGATCACGTGGCTATCATGCACGGATCACGAGACTGATCATGCACTGTTCACGCCTATATCATGCACTGATCACATGACTGCCCGTGCACTGATCACGTGGATGATCATACACTAATCTTGTGACAGATCATGCACTGATCACGTGGCTGATCATGCACTGATACCGTGACTGAGCATGGACTGATCACATGACTATCATGTAGTGATCACGTGACTTAATGGCGCTGATCATGTGACTGATCATGCGCTGATCATGTTTGCTATCATACACTGATCATGTGCCTCTGGAGGCAATAAACAAAGAGCTGAGTAGGCACGAATCAAACAGTCAGCAGGCAATAATCATGGAACTCAGGTGTGAGGAATCATGCTGCTCAGCTGGCAATAATCAAGCAGCTGAGCAGGCAGGAATTACGCAGCACAGCTGGCAATTGTCAAGCAGATGACAGGCAGGAATCGTGCAGCCCAGCTGGCAATTGTCAAGCAGATGAGCAGACAGTAATCACGCAGCTCAGCAGGCCCAGATCACGTGACTGAGCATGCACTGTTCACGTGGCTGATCATACACTGATCACGCGATGATCATGCACTGATCACTTGGATATCATGCACTGATCACGTGGCTGATCATACACTGTTCACGCGTCTGACCATGCACTGATCACGTGGCTGATCATACACTGCTCACGTAACTGATCATGCACTGATCACGTGGCTATCATGCACTGATCACGTGGCTGAACATGCACTGTTCACGTGGCTGATCACACACCTGTCACGTGACATATCATGCACTGATCACGCGGCACTCATGCACTGATCACGTGGCTGATCATACTCTGCTCACGAACTCATGCACACATCACGTGGCTATCATGCACCGCTCACGTGGCTCGTCATGGAATGATCACGTAGCAACCATATACTGGTAACGTGACTGATCATGCAAAGATCACGAATGATCATGCACTGTTCACGTGACTGATCATGTACTGATCACGGACTGATCATGCACTGACCACGGCTATCATGCTCTGCTCACGTGGCTGATCATGCAACGATCACGCAGCAACCATGTACTGGTCACGCGACTGATCATGCACTGATCACGAATTGATCCTGCACTGATCACGCGGCTCATCATGCACTGATCACGGCTGATCACACATGTATCACGTGACTGATCATGCACTGATCCCGTGGCTCTCATGCACTGATCACGTGGCCGTCATGCACTGATCACGGATATCATGCACTGATCACGTGGCTGATCATACACGATCACATGACTGATCATGCACTGATCACGTGGCTATCATGCACTGATCACGTGGCTGATCATGCACTGATCACGGCTGATCAGGCAATGATCACCGAGCTGGCCATGTACTGGTCACGCGACTGATCATGCACTGATCACGCAATGATCATGCACTGATCACGTGGCTGATCATGCACTGATCACGTGGCTGATCATACACTGATCACATAACTGATCATGCACTGATCACGTGACTGATCATGCACTGATCACGTGGCTATCATGCACTGATCACTGGCTGATCATACACTGATCACGTACTGATCATGCACTGATCACGTGGCTGATCATGCACTGATCACGTGACTGATCATGCACTGATCACGTGGCTGATCATGCACTGATCACGCGGCTGATCATGCACTGATCACGCTATCATGCACTGCTCACGTGGCTGATCATGCCATGATCACGCAGCTACCATGTATCAATACATGACTGATCATGCACTGATCACGTGACTGATCATGCAGTGATCACGCGGCTATCATGAACTGCTCACGTGGCTGATCATGCAATGATCACGTAGCTACCATGTACTGGTCACGTGAATGATCATGCACCGATCACGTGACTGATCATGCACTGATCACGTGGCTATCATGCACTGACTGGCGCGACTGACTGCACTGATCACGGCTATATCATGTACTGATCACATGACTGCCCACGATCACGTGGATGATCATGCACTGATCGCGACTGATCATGCACTGATCACGTGGCTGATCATGCACTGATCACGTGACTGATCATGCACTGATCACGTCGATCATGCACTGATCACGCTGATCATGCACTGATCACGCGGCTGATCATGCACTGATCACATGTGACCCCGCACTGATCACGTGATGATCATACACTAATCTTGTGACAGATCATGCACTGATCACGTGGCTGATCATGCACTGATACCGTGACTGAGCATGGACTGATCACATGACTATCATGTAGTGATCACGTGACTTAATGGCGCTGATCATGTGACTGATCATGCGCTGATCATGTTTGCTATCATACACTGATCATGTGCCTCTGGAGGCAATAAACAAAGAGCTGAGTAGGCACGAATCAAACAGTCAGCAGGCACAATCATGGAACTCAGGTGTGAGGAATCATGCTGCTCAGCTGGCAATAATCAAGCAGCTGAGCAGGCAGGAATTACGCAGCACAGCTGGCAATTGTCAAGCAGATGACAGGCAGGAATCGTGCAGCTCAGCTGGCAATTGTCAAGCAGATGAGCAGACAGTAATCACGCAGCTCAGCAGGCCCAGATCACGTGACTGAGCATGCACTGTTCACGTGGCTGATCATACACTGATCACGTGATGATCATGCACTGATCACTTGGATATCATGCACTGATCACGTGGCTGATCATACACTGTTCACGCGTCTGACCATGCACTGATCACGTGGCTGATCATACACTGCTCACGCAACTGATCATGCACTGATCACGTGCTATCATGCACTGATCACGTGGCTGAACATGCACTGTTCACGTGGCTGATCACACACCTGTCACGCGACATATCATGCACTGATCACGTGGCACTCATGCACTGATCACGTGGCTGATCATACTCTGCTCACGTAACTCATGCACACATCACGTGGCTATCATGCACCGCTCACGTGGCTCGTCATGGAATGATCACGTAGCAACCATATACTGGTAACGTGACTGATCATGCAAAGATCACGAATGATCATGCACTGTTCACGTGACTGATCATGTACTGATCACGCGACTGATCATGCACTGACCACGTGGCTATCATGCTCTGCTCACGTGGCTGATCATGCAACGATCACGTAGCAACCATGTACTGGTCACGTGACTGATCATGCACTGATCACGAATTGATCCTGCACTGATCACGCGGCTCATCATGCACTGATCACGTGGCTGATCACACATGTATCACGCGACTGATCATGCACTGATCCCGTGGCTCTCATGCACTGATCACGTGGCTGTCATGCACTGATCACGTGGATATCATGCACTGATCACGTGGCTGATCACACACGTATCACATGACTGATCATGCACTGATCACGTGGCTATCATGCACTGATCACGTGGCTATCATGCACTGATCACGTGGCTGATCAGGCAATGATCACGTAGCTACCATGTACTGGTCACGTGACTGATCATGCACTGAGCACGCAATTGATCATGCACTGATCATGTGGCTGATCATGCACTGATCACGTGGCTGATCATACACTGATCACATAACTGATCATGCACTGATCACGCGACTGATCATGCACTGATCACGTGGCTATCATGCACTGATCACTTGGCTGACATGCACTGATCACGTCGTGCACTGCCTGGTCATGCACTGATCACGTGGCTGATCATGCACTGATCACGTGACTGATCATGCACTGATCTCGTCTGATCATGCACTGATCACGTGGCTATCATGCACCGCTCACGTGGCTGATCATGCCATGATCACGCAGCTACCATGTACTGGTCACATGACTGATCATGCACTGATCACGTGACTGATCATGCAGTGATCACGTGGCTATCATGACTACTCACGTGGCTGATCATGCAATGATCATGTAGCTACCATGTACAGGTCACGCGAATGATCATACACCCATCAGGTGACTGATCATGCACTGATCACGTGGCTATCATGCACGGATCACGACTGATCATGCACTGTTCACGCCTATATCATGCACTGATCACATGACTGCCCGTGCACTGATCACGTGGATGATCATACACTAATCTTGTGACAGATCATGCACTGATCACGTGGCTGATCATGCACTGATACCGTGACTGAGCATGGACTGATCACATGACTATCATGCAGTGATCACGTGACTTAATGGCGCTGATCATGTGACTGATCATGCGCTGATCATGTTTGCTATCATACACTGATCATGTGCCTCTGGAGGCAATAAACAAAGAGCTGAGTAGGCACGAATCAAACAGTCAGCAGGCAATAATCATGGAACTCAGGTGTGAGGAATCATGCTGCTCAGCTGGCAATAATCAAGCAGCTGAGCAGGCAGGAATTACGCAGCACAGCTGGCAATTGTCAAGCAGATGACAGGCAGGAATCGTGCAGCCCAGCTGGCAATTGTCAAGCAGATGAGCAGACAGTAATCACGCAGCTCAGCAGGCCCAGATCACGTGACGGAGCATGCACTGTTCACGTGGCTGATCATACACTGATCACGTGATGATCATGCACTGATCACTTGGATATCATGTACTGATCACGTGGCTGATCATACACTGTTCACGTGTCTGACCATGCACTGATCACGTGGCTGATCATACACTGCCCACGTAACTGATCATGCACTGATCACGTGACTATCATGCACTGACCACGTGGCTGAACATGTACTGTTCACGTAGCTGATCACACACCTGTCACGTGACATATCATGCACTGATCACGTGGCACTCATGCACTGATCACGCGGCTGATCATACACTGCTCACGTAACTCATGCACAGATCACGCGGCTATCATGCACTGCTCACGTGGCTCATCATGGAATGATCACGAGCAACCATATACTGGTAACGCGACTGATCATGCAAAGATCACGAATGATCATGCACTGTTCACGTGATGATGTACTGATCACGTGACTGATCATGCACTGACCACGTGGCTATCATGCTCTGCTTACGTGGTTGATCATGCACTGATCACGAGCTACCATGTACTGGCCACGTGACTGATCATGCACTGATCACGTAATTGATCCTGCACTGATCACGTGGCTCATCATGCACTGATCACGGCTGATCACACATGTATCACGTGACTGATCATGCACTGATCACGTGGCTCATGCACTGATCACGTGGCTGTCATGCACTGATCACGTGGATATCATGCACTGATCACGTGGCTGATCACACACGATCACATGACTGATCATGCACTGATCACGTGGCTATCATGCACTGATCACGTGGCATCATGCACTGCTCACGTGGCTGATCATGCAATGATCATGAGCTACCATGTACTGGTCACGCGACTGATCATGCACTGATCACGAATTGATCATGCACTGATCACGTGGCTGATCATGCACTGATCACGTGCTGATCATACACTGATCACGTGACTGATCATGCACTGATCACGTGACTGATCATGCACTGATCACGTGGCTATCATGCACTGATCACTTGGCTGATCATGCACTGATCACGTGACTGATCATGCACTGATCACGTGGATGATCATACACTAATCACGTGACAGATCATGCACTGATCACGTGGCTGATCATGCACTGATACGTGACTGAGCATGGACTGATCACATGACTATCATGTAGTGATCACGTGACTTAATGGCGCTGATCATGTGACTGATCATGCGCTGATCATGTTTGCTATCATACACTGATCATGTGCCTCTGGAGGCAATAAACAAAGAGCTGAGTAGGCACGAATCAAACAGTCAGCAGGCAATAATCATGGAACTCAGGTGTGAGGAATCATGCTGCTCAGCTGGCAATAATCAAGCAGCTGAGCAGGCAGGAATTACGCAGCACAGCTGGCAATTGTCAAGCAGATGACAGGCAGGAATCGTGCAGCTCAGCTGGCAATTGTCAAGCAGATGAGCAGACAGTAATCACGCAGCTCAGCAGGCCCTGATCACGTGACTGAGCATGCACTGTTCACGTGGCTGATCATACACTGATCACGCGATGATCATGCACTGATCACTTGGATATCATGCACTGATCACGTGGCTGATCATACACTGTTCACGCGTCTGACCATGCACTGATCACGTGGCTGATCATACACTGCTCACGTAACTGATCATGCACTGATCACGTGGCTATCATGCACTGATCACGTGGCTGAACATGCACTGTTCACGTGGCTGATCACACACCTGTCACGCGACATATCATGCACTGATCACGTGGCACTCATGCACTGATCACGTGGCTGATCATACTCTGCTCACGTAACTCATGCACACATCACGTGGCTATCATGCACTGCTCACGTGGCTCGTCATGGAATGATCACGAGCAACCATATACTGGTAACGTGACTGATCATGCACTGATCACGAATGATCATGCACTGTTCACGTGACTGATCATGTACTGATCACGTGACTGATCATGCACTGATCACGTGGCTATCATGCTCTGCTCACGTGGCTGATCATGCAACGATCACGTAGCAACCATGTACTGGTCACGTGACTGATCATGCACTGATCACGTAATTGATCCTGCACTGATCACGTGGCTCATCATGCACTGATCACGTGGCTGATCACACATGTATCACGTGACTGATCATGCACTGATCCCGCGGCTATCATGCACTGATCACGTGCTGTCATGCACTGATCACGTGGATATCATGCACTGATCACGTGGCTGATCACACACGATCACATGACTGATCATGCACTGATCACGTGGCTATCATGCACTGATCACGTGGCTATCATGCACTGATCACGTGGCTGATCATGCAATGATCACGTAGCTACCATGTACTGGTCACGTGACTGATCATGCACTGATCACGTAATTGATCATGCACTGATCACGTGGCTGATCATGCACTGATCACGTGGCTGATCATACACTGATCACATGACTGATCATGCACTGATCACGTGACTGATCATGCACTGATCACGTGGCTATCATGCACTGATCACGTGGCTGATCATACACTGATCACGTGCCTGATCATGCACTGATCACGTGGCTGATCATGCACTGATCACGTGACTGATCATGCACTGATCTCGTGTCTGATCATGCACTGATCACGTGGCTATCATGCACTGCTCACGTGGCTGATCATGCCATGATCACGCAGCTACCATGTACTGGTCACATGACTGATCATGCACTGATCACGTGACTGATCATGCAGTGATCACGTGGCTATCATGCACTACTCACGTGGCTGATCATGCAATGATCATGTAGCTACCATGTACAGGTCACGTGAATGATCATACACCCATCAGGTGACTGATCATGCACTGATCACGTGGCTATCATGCACTGATCACGAGACTGATCATGCACTGTTCACGCCTATATCATGCACTGATCACATGACTGCCATGCACTGATCACGTGGATGATCATACACTAATCTTGTGACAGATCATGCACTGATCACGTGGCTGATCATGCACTGATACCGTGACTGAGCATGGACTGATCACATGACTATCATGTAGTGATCACGTGACTTAATGGCGCTGATCATGTGACTGATCATGCGCTGATCATGTTTGCTATCATACACTGATCATGTGCCTCTGGAGGCAATAAACAAAGAGCTGAGTAGGCACGAATCAAACAGTCAGCAGGCAATAATCATGGAACTCAGGTGTGAGGAATCATGCTGCTCAGCTGGCAATAATCAAGCAGCTGAGCAGGCAGGAATTACGCAGCACAGCTGGCAATTGTCAAGCAGATGACAGGCAGGAATCGTGCAGCTCAGCTGGCAATTGTCAAGCAGATGAGCAGACAGTAATCACGCAGCTCAGCAGGCCCAGATCACGTGACTGAGCATGCACTGTTCACGTGGCTGATCATACACTGATCACGTGATGATCATGCACCGATCACTTGGATATCATGCACTGATCACGTGGCTGATCATACACTGTTCACGTGTCTGACCATGCACTGATCACGTGGCTGATCATACACTGCTCACGTAACTGATCATGCACTGATCACGTGGCTATCATGCACTGATCACGTGGCTGAACATGCACTGTTCACGTGGCTGATCACACACCTGTCACGCGACATATCATGCACTGATCACGTGGCACTCATGCACTGATCACGTGGCTGATCATACTCTGCTCACGTAATCATGCACACATCACGTGGCTATCATGCACTGCTCACGTGGCTCGTCATGGAATGATCACGAGCAACCATATACTGGTAACGTGACTGATCATGCACTGATCACGTAAATGATCATGCACTGTTCACGTGACTGATCATGTACTGATCACGTGACTGATCATGCACTGATCACGTGGCTATCATGCTCTGCTCACGTGGCTGATCATGCAACGATCACGAGCAACCATGTACTGGTCACGGACTGATCATGCACTGATCACGAATTGATCCTGCACTGATCACGTGGCTCATCATGCACTGATCACGTGGCTGATCACACATGTATCACGTGACTGATCATGCACTGATCCGTGGCTCATGCACTGATCACGTGGCTGTCATGCACTGATCACGTGGATATCATGCACTGATCACGTGGCTGATCACACACGATCACATGACTGATCATGCACTGATCACGGCTATCATGCACTGATCACGTGGCTATCATGCACTGATCACGTGGCTGATCATGCAATGATCACGTAGCTACCATGTACTGGTCACGTGACTGATCATGCACTGATCACGTAATTGATCATGCACTGATCACGTGGCTGATCATGCACTGATCACGTGGCTGATCATACACTGATCACATGACTGATCATGCACTGATCACGTGACTGATCATGCACTGATCACGTGGCTATCATGCACTGATCACGTGGCTGATCATGCACTGATCACGTGGCTGATCATGCACTGATCACGTGGCTGATCATGCACTGATCACGTGACTGATCATGCACTGATCACGTGGCTGATCATGCACTGATCACGTGACTGATCATGCACTGATCACGGGCTATCATGCACTGATCACGTGGCTGATCATGCATGATCACGCAGCTACCATGTACTGATCACGTGACTGATCATGCACTGATCACGGACTGATCATGCACTGATCACGTGGCTATCATGCACTGATCACGTGGCTGATCATGCACTGATCATGTAGCTACCATGTACTGGTCACGTGACTGATCATGCACTGATCACGTGACTGATCATGCACTGATCACGTGGCTATCATGCACTGATCACGTGACTGATCATGCACTGATCATGTCTATATCATGCACTGATCACATGACTGACTCATGCACTGATCACGTGGATGATCATGCACTGATCACGTGACTGATCATGCACTGATCACGTGGCTGATCATGCACTGATCACGTGACTGATCATGCACTGATCACGTGACTGATCATGCACTGATCACGTGGCTATCATGCACTGATCACGTGGCTGATCATGCACTGATCACGTGACTGATCATGCACTGATCACGTGGCTGATCATGCACTGATCACGTGACTGATCATGCACTGATCACGTGGCTGATCATGCACTGATACCGTGACTGAGCATGGACTGATCACATGACTATCATGTAGTGATCACGTGACTTAATGGCACTGATCATGTGACTGATCATGCTGATCATGTTTGCTATCATACACTGATCATGTGCCTCTGGAGGCAATAAACAAAGAGCTGAGTAGGCACGAATCAAACAGTCAGCAGGCAATAATCATGGAACTCAGGTGTGAGGAATCATGCTGCTCAGCTGGCAATAATCAAGCAGCTGAGCAGGCAGGAATTACGCAGCACAGCTGGCAATTGTCAAGCAGATGACAGGCAGGAATCGTGCAGCTCAGCTGGCAATTGTCAAGCAGATGAGCAGACAGTAATCACGCAGCTCAGCAGGCCCAGATCACGTGACTGAGCATGCACTGTTCACGTGGCTGATCATACACTGATCACGTGATGATCATGCACTGATCACTTGGATATCATGCACTGATCACGTGGCTGATCATACACTGTTCACGTGTCTGACCATGCACTGATCACGTGGCTGATCATACACTGCTCACGAACTGATCATGCACTGATCACGTGGCTATCATGCACTGATCACGTGGCTGAACATGCACTGTTCACGTGGCTGATCACACACCTGTCACGTGACATATCATGCACTGATCACGTGGCACTCATGCACTGATCACGTGGCTGATCATACTCTGCTCACGTAACTCATGCACACATCACGTGGCTATCATGCACTGCTCACGTGGCTCGCATGGAATGATCACGAGCAACCATATACTGGTAACGTGACTGATCATGCACTGATCACGTAAATGATCATGCACTGTTCACGTGACTGATCATGTACTGATCACGTGACTGATCATGCACTGATCACGTGGCTATCATGCACTGCTCACGTGGCTGATCATGCAACGATCACGAGCAACCATGTACTGGTCACGTGACTGATCATGCACTGATCACGTAATTGATCATGCACTGATCACGTGGCTCATCATGCACTGATCACGTGGCTGATCACACATGTATCACGTGACTGATCATGCACTGATCACGTGGCTCTCATGCACTGATCACGTGGCTGTCATGCACTGATCACGTGGATATCATGCACTGATCACGTGGCTGATCACACACGATCACATGACTGATCATGCACTGATCACGTGGCTATCATGCACTGATCACGTGGCTATCATGCACTGATCACGTGGCTGATCAGGCAATGATCACGAGCTACCATGTACTGTCACGTGACTGATCATGCACTGATCACGTAATTGATCATGCACTGATCATGGCTGATCATGCACTGATCACGTGGCTGATCATACACTGATCACATAACTGATCATGCACTGATCACGTGACTGATCATGCACTGATCACGTGGCTATCATGCACTGATCACGTGGCTGACATACACTGATCACGTGCTGATCATGCACTGATCACGTGGCTGATCATGCACTGATCACGTGACTGATCATGCACTGATCTCGTGACTGATCATGCACTGATCACGTGGCTATCATGCACTGCTCACGTGGCTGATCATGCCATGATCACGCAGCTACCATGTACTGGTCACATGACTGATCATGCACTGATCACGTGACTGATCATGCAGTGATCACGTGGCTATCATGCACTACTCACGTGGCTGATCATGCAATGATCATGTAGCTACCATGTACAGGTCACGTGAATGATCATACACCCATCAGGTGACTGATCATGCACTGATCACGTGGCTATCATGCACTGATCACGAGACTGATCATGCACTGATCACGTCTATATCATGCACTGATCACATGACTGCCCATGCACTGATCACGTGGATGATCATACACTAATCTTGTGACAGATCATGCACTGATCACGTGGCTGATCATGCACTGATACCGTGACTGAGCATGGACTGATCACATGACTATCATGTAGTGATCACGTGACTTAATGGCGCTGATCATGTGACTGATCATGCGCTGATCATGTTTGCTATCATACACTGATCATGTGCCTCTGGAGGCAATAAACAAAGAGCTGAGTAGGCACGAATCAAACAGTCAGCAGGCAATAATCATGGAACTCAGGTGTGAGGAATCATGCTGCTCAGCTGGCAATAATCAAGCAGCTGAGCAGGCAGGAATTACGCAGCACAGCTGGCAATTGTCAAGCAGATGACAGGCAGGAATCGTGCAGCTCAGCTGGCAATTGTCAAGCAGATGAGCAGACAGTAATCACGCAGCTCAGCAGGCCCTGATCACGTGACTGAGCATGCACTGTTCACGTGGCTGATCATACACTGATCACGTGATGATCATGCACTGATCACTTGGATATCATGCACTGATCACGTGGCTGATCATACACTGTTCACGTGTCTGACCATGCACTGATCACGTGGCTGATCATGCACTGCTCACGACTGATCATGCACTGATCACGTGGCTATCATGCACTGATCACGTGGCTGAACATGCACTGTTCACGTGGCTGATCACACACCTGTCACGTGACATATCATGCACTGATCACGTGGCACTCATGCACTGATCACGTGGCTGATCATACTCTGCTCACGTAACTCATGCACACATCACGTGGCTATCATGCACTGCTCACGCTCTCATGGAATGATCACGTAGCAACCATATACTGGTCACGTGACTGATCATGCAAAGATCACGAATGATCATGCACTGTTCACGTGACTGATCATGTACTGATCACGTGACTGATCATGCACTGATCACGTGGCTATCATGCACTGCTCACGTGGCTGATCATGCAACGATCACGTAGCAACCATGTACTGGTCACGTGACTGATCATGCACTGATCACGTAATTGATCCTGCACTGATCACGTGGCTCATCATGCACTGATCACGTGGCTGATCACACATGTATCACGTGACTGATCATGCACTGATCCCGTGGTCTCATGCACTGATCACGTGGCTGTCATGCACTGATCACGTGGATATCATGCACTGACGTGGCTGATCACACACGTATCACATGACTGATCATGCACTGATCACGTGGCTATCATGCACTGATCACGTGGCTATCATGCACTGATCACGTGGCTGATCATGCATGATCACGAGCTACCATGTACTGATCACGTGACTGATCATGCACTGATCACGATTGATCATGCACTGATCACGTGGCTGATCATGCACTGATCACGTGGCTGATCATGCACTGATCACATGACTGATCATGCACTGATCACGTGACTGATCATGCACTGATCACGTGGCTATCATGCACTGATCACTGGCTGATCATGCACTGATCACGTGGCTGATCATGCACTGATCACGTGGCTGATCATGCACTGATCACGTGGCTGATCATGCACTGATCACGCGCTGATCATGCACTGATCACGTGACTGATCATGCACTGATCACGTCTGATCATGCACTGATCACGTGGCTATCATGCACTGCTCACGTGGCTGATCATGCCATGATCACGCAGCTACCATGTACTGGTCACATGACTGATCATGCACTGATCACGTGACTGATCATGCAGTGATCACGTGGCTATCATGCACTACTCACGTGGCTGATCATGCAATGATCATGTAGCTACCATGTACAGGTCACGTGAATGATCATACACCCATCAGGTGACTGATCATGCACTGATCACGTGGCTATCATGCACTGATCACGAGACTGATCATGCACTGTTCACGCCTATATCATGCACTGATCACATGACTGCCCATGCACTGATCACGTGGATGATCATACACTAATCATGTGACAGATCATGCACTGATCACGTGGCTGATCATGCACTGATACCGTGACTGAGCATGGACTGATCACATGACTATCATGTAGTGATCACGTGACTTAATGGCGCTGATCATGTGACTGATCATGCGCTGATCATGTTTGCTATCATACACTGATCATGTGCCTCTGGAGGCAATAAACAAAGAGCTGAGTAGGCACGAATCAAACAGTCAGCAGGCAATAATCATGGAACTCAGGTGTGAGGAATCATGCTGCTCAGCTGGCAATAATCAAGCAGCTGAGCAGGCAGGAATTACGCAGCACAGCTGGCAATTGTCAAGCAGATGACAGGCAGGAATCGTGCAGCTCAGCTGGCAATTGTCAAGCAGATGAGCAGACAGTAATCACGCAGCTCAGCAGGCCCAGATCACGTGACTGAGCATGCACTGTTCACGTGGCTGATCATACACTGATCACGTGATGATCATGCACTGATCACTTGGATATCATGCACTGATCACGTGGCTGATCATACACTGTTCACGTGTCTGACCATGCACTGATCACGTGGCTGATCATACACTGCTCACGTAACTGATCATGCACTGATCACGTGGCTATCATGCACTGATCACGTGGCTGAACATGCACTGTTCACGTGGCTGATCACACACCTGTCACGTGACATATCATGCACTGATCACGTGGCACTCATGCACTGATCACGTGGCTGATCATACTCTGCTCACGTAACTCATGCACACATCACGTGGCTATCATGCACTGCTCACGTGGCTCGTCATGGAATGATCACGAGCAACCATATACTGGTAACGTGACTGATCATGCAAAGATCACGAATGATCATGCACTGTTCACGTGACTGATCATGTACTGATCACGTGACTGATCATGCACTGATCACGTGGCTATCATGCCTGCTCACGTGGCTGATCATGCAACGATCACGTAGCAACCATGTACTGGTCACGTGACTGATCATGCACTGATCACGTAATTGATCCTGCACTGATCACGTGGCTCATCATGCACTGATCACGTGGCTGATCACACATGTATCACGTGACTGATGCACTGATCACGTGGCTCATGCACTGATCACGGCTGTCATGCACTGATCACGTGGATATCATGCACTGATCACGTGGCTGATCACACACGATCACATGACTGATCATGCACTGATCACGTGGCTATCATGCACTGATCACGTGGCTATCATGCACTGATCACGTGGCTGATCATGCACTGATCACGAGCTATCATGCACTGATCACGTGACTGATCATGCACTGATCACGTAATTGATCATGCACTGATCACGTGGCTGATCATGCACTGATCACGTGGCTGATCATGCACTGATCACGTGACTGATCATGCACTGATCACGTGACTGATCATGCACTGATCACGTGGCTGATCATGCACTGATCACGGGCTGATCATGCACTGATCACGTGGCTGATCATGCAATGATCATATAGCTACCATGTACAGGTCACGTGAATGATCATACACCCATCAGGTGACTGATCATGCACTGATCACGTGGCTATCATGCACTGATCACGCAGACTGATCATGCACTGATCACGCTATATCATGCACTGATCACATGACTGCATGCACTGATCACGTGGATGATCATACACTAATCATGTGACAGATCATGCACTGATCACGTGGCTGATCATGCACTGATACCGTGACTGAGCATGGACTGATCACATGACTATCATGTAGTGATCACGTGACTTAATGGCGCTGATCATGTGACTGATCATGCGCTGATCATGTTTGCTATCATACACTGATCATGTGCCTCTGGAGGCAATAAACAAAGAGCTGAGTAGGCACGAATCAAACAGTCAGCAGGCAATAATCATGGAACTCAGGTGAGGAATCATGCTGCTCAGCTGGCAATAATCAAGCAGCTGAGCAGGCAGGAATTACGCAGCACAGCTGGCAATTGTCAAGCAGATGACAGGCAGGAATCGTGCAGCTCAGCTGGCAATTGTCAAGCAGATGAGCAGACAGTAATCACGCAGCTCAGCAGGCCCAGATCACGTGACTGAGCATGCACTGTTCACGTGGCTGATCATACACTGATCACGTGATGATCATGCACTGATCACTTGGATATCATGCACTGATCACGTGGCTGATCATACACTGTTCACGTGTCTGACCATGCACTGATCACGTGGCTGATCATACACTGCTCACGTAACTGATCATGCACTGATCACGTGGCTATCATGCACTGATCACGTGGCTGAACATGCACTGTTCACGTGGCTGATCACACACCTGTCACGTGACATATCATGCACTGATCACGTGGCACTCATGCACTGATCACGTGGCTGATCATACTCTGCTCACGTAACTCATGCACACATCACGTGGCTATCATGCACCGCTCACGTGGCTCGTCATGGAATGATCACGTGAGCAACCATATACTGGTAACGTGACTGATCATGCACTGATCACGAATGATCATGCACTGTTCACGTGACTGATCATGCACTGATCACGTGACTGATCATGCACTGATCACGTGGCTCATCACTGCTCACGTGGCTGATCATGCAACGATCACGAGCAACCATGTACTGGTCACGTGACTGATCATGCACTGATCACGAATTGATCCTGCACTGATCACGTGGCTCATCATGCACTGATCACGTGGCTGATCACACATGATCACGTGACTGATCATGCACTGATCACGTGGCTCTCATGCACTGATCACGTGGCTGTCATGCACTGATCACGTGGATATCATGCACTGATCACGTGGCTGATCATCACGATCACATGACTGATCATGCACTGATCACGTGGCTATCATGCACTGATCACGTGGCTATCATGCACTGATCACGTGGCTGATCATGCACTGATCACGTGGCTGATCATGCACTGATCACGTCTGATCATGCACTGATCACGTGGACTGATCATGCACTGATCACGCTGATCATGCACTGATCACGTGGCTATCATGCACTGATCACGTGGCTGATCATGCATGATCACGCAGCTATCATGCACTGATCACGTGACTGATCATGCACTGATCACGTGATGATCATGCACTGATCACGTGGCTATCATGCACTGATCACGTGGCTGATCATGCACTGATCACGTGACTGATCATGCACTGATCACGTGGCTGATCATGCACTGATCACGTGACTGATCATGCACTGATCACGTGGCTATCATGCACTGATCACGTGGCTGATCATGCACTGATCACGTGGCTGATCACACACTGTCACGTGACTATCATGCACTGATCACGGTGACTCATGCACTGATCACGTGGCTGATCATACTCTGCTCACGAATTCATGCACACATCACGTGGCTATCATGCACTGATCACGTGGCTGACATGATGATCACGAGCTACCATATACTGGTCACGACTGATCATGCACTGATCACGAGATGATCATGCACTGATCACGTGACTGATCATGCACTGATCACGTGACTGATCATGCACTGATCACGTGGCTATCATGCACTGATCACGTGGCTGATCATGCACGATCACGTAGCAATCATGCACTGATCACGTGACTGATCATGCACTGATCACGAATTGATCATGCACTGATCACGCGGCTACCATGCACTGATCACGTGGCTGATCATGCACTGATCACGTGACTGATCATGCACTGATCACGTGGCTATCATGCACTGATCACGTGGCTGATCATGCACTGATCACGTGGCTACCATGTACTGATCACGTGAATGATCATACACGATCAGTGACTGATCATGCACTGATCACGTGGCTATCATGCACTGATCACGTGACTGATCATGCACTGATCACGTCTATATCATGCACTGATCACATGACTGCCCATGCACCGATCACGTGGATGATCATACACATCTTGTGACAGATCATGCACTGATCACGTGGCTGATCATGCACTGATACCGTGACTGAGCATGGACTGATCACATGACTATCATGTAGTGATCACGTGACTTAATGGCGCTGATCATGTGACTGATCATGCGCTGATCATGTTTGCTATCATACACTGATCATGTGCCTCTGGAGGCAATAAACAAAGAGCTGAGTAGGCACGAATCAAACAGTCAGCAGGCAATAATCATGGAACTCAGGTGTGAGGAATCATGCTGCTCAGCTGGCAATAATCAAGCAGCTGAGCAGGCAGGAATTACGCAGCACAGCTGGCAATTGTCAAGCAGATGACAGGCAGGAATCGTGCAGCTCAGCTGGCAATTGTCAAGCAGATGAGCAGACAGTAATCACGCAGCTCAGCAGGCCCAGATCACGTGACTGAGCATGCACTGTTCACGTGGCTGATCATACACTGATCACGTGATGATCATGCACTGATCACTTGGATATCATGCACTGATCACGTGGCTGATCATACACTGTTCACGTGTCTGACCATGCACTGATCACGTGGCTGATCATGCACTGATCACGTGGCTATCATGCACTGATCACGTGGCTGATCATGCACTGATCACGTGGCTGATCACACTGTCACGTGATATCATGCACTGATCACGTGGCATCATGCACTGATCACGTGGCTGATCATACTGCTCACGAATCATGCACACATCACGTGGCTATCATGCACTGATCACGTGGCTGATCATGCACTGATCACGTGGCTATCATGCACTGATCACGTGGCTGATCATGCACTGATCACATGACTGATCATGCACTGATCACGTGGCTGATCATGCACTGATCACGTGGCTATCATGCACTGATCATGGCTGATCATGCAATGATCACGTAGCACCATGTACTGGTCACGTGACTGATCATGCACTGATCACGTAATTGATCATGCACTGATCACGTGGCTGATCATGCACTGATCACGTGGCTGATCATACACTGATCACGCAACTGATCATGCACTGATCACGTGACTGATCATGCACTGATCACGTGGCTATCATGCACTGATCACGTGGCTGATCATGCACTGATCACGTGGCTGATCATGCACTGATCACGTGACTGATCATGCACTGATCACGTGGCTGATCATGCACTGATCACGTGGCATCATGCACTGATCACGTGGCTGATCATGCATGATCACGAGCTATCATGCACTGATCACGTGACTGATCATGCACTGATCACGTGGCTATCATGCACTACTCACGTGGCTGATCATGCACTGATCACGTGGCTATCATGCACTGATCACGTGACTGATCATGCACTGATCACGTGACTGATCATGCACTGATCACATGACATCATGCACTGATCACGTGGATGATCATACACTAATCATGTGACAGATCATGCACTGATCACGTGGCTGATCATGCACTGATACCGTGACTGAGCATGGACTGATCACATGACTATCATGTAGTGATCACGTGACTTAATGGCGCTGATCATGTGACTGATCATGCGCTGATCATGTTTGCTATCATACACTGATCATGTGCCTCTGGAGGCAATAAACAAAGAGCTGAGTAGGCACGAATCAAACAGTCAGCAGGCAATAATCATGGAACTCAGGTGTGAGGAATCATGCTGCTCAGCTGGCAATAATCAAGCAGCTGAGCAGGCAGGAATTACGCAGCACAGCTGGCAATTGTCAAGCAGATGACAGGCAGGAATCGTGCAGCTCAGCTGGCAATTGTCAAGCAGATGAGCAGACAGTAATCACGCAGCTCAGCAGGCCCAGATCACGTGACTGAGCATGCACTGTTCACGTGGCTGATCATACACTGATCACGTGATGATCATGCACTGATCACTTGGATATCATGCACTGATCACGTGGCTGATCATACACTGTTCACGTGTCTGACCATGCACTGATCACGTGGCTGATCATACACTGCTCACGTAACTGATCATGCACTGATCACGTGGCTATCATGCACTGATCACGTGGCTGAACATGCACTGTTCACGTGGCTGATCACACACCTGTCACGCGACATATCATGCACTGATCACGTGGCACTCATGCACTGATCACGTGGCTGATCATACTCTGCTCACGTAACTCATGCACACATCACGTGGCTATCATGCACTGCTCACGTGGCTCGTCATGGAATGATCACGTAGCAACCATATACTGGTCACGTGACTGATCATGCACAGATCACGTAAATGATCATGCACTGTTCACGTGACTGATCATGTACTGATCACGTGACTGATCATGCACTGATCACGTGGCTATCATGCTCTGCTCACGTGGCTGATCATGCAACGATCACGAGCAACCATGTACTGGTCACGTGACTGATCATGCACTGATCACGTAATTGATCATGCACTGATCACGTGGCTCATCATGCACTGATCACGTGGCTGATCACACATGTATCACGTGACTGATCATGCACTGATCCGTGGCTATCATGCACTGATCACGTGGCTGTCATGCACTGATCACGTGGATATCATGCACTGATCACGTGGCTGATCACACACGTATCACATGACTGATCATGCACTGATCACGTGGCTATCATGCACTGATCACGTGGCTATCATGCACTGATCACGGCTGATCATGCACTGATCACGTGGCTACCATGTACTGATCACGTGACTGATCATGCACTGATCACGTAACTGATCATGCACTGATCACGTGGCTGATCATGCACTGATCACGTGGCTGATCATACACTGATCACGTGACTGATCATGCACTGATCACGTGACTGATCATGCACTGATCACGTGGCTATCATGCACTGATCACGTGGCTGATCATGCACTGATCACGTGACTGATCATGCACTGATCACGTGGCTGATCATGCACTGATCACGGACTGATCATGCACTGATCACGTGACTGATCATGCACTGATCACGTGGCTATCATGCACTGATCACGTGGCTGATCATGCATGATCACGCAGCTACCATGCACTGATCACGTGACTGATCATGCACTGATCACGTGACTGATCATGCACTGATCACGTGGCTATCATGCACTGATCACGTGGCTGATCATGCACTGATCACGTAGCTATCATGCACTGATCACGTGACTGATCATGCACTGATCACGTGACTGATCATGCACTGATCACGTGGCTCATGCACTGATCACGTGGCTGATCATGCACTGATCACGTGGATATCATGCACTGATCACGTGGCTGATCATGCACTGATCACGTGACTGATCATGCACTGATCACGTGGCTGATCATGCACTGATCACGTGGCTGATCATGCACTGATCACGTGGCTGATCATGCACTGATCACGAGCTATCATGCACTGATCACGTCTGATCATGCACTGATCACGTGATTGATCATGCACTGATCACGTGGCTGATCATGCACTGATCACGTGGCTGATCATGCACTGATCACGTGACTGATCATGCACTGATCACGTGACTGATCATGCACTGATCACGTGGCTATCATGCACTGATCACGTGGCTGATCATGCACTGATCACGTAACTGATCATGCACTGATCACGTGACTGATCATGCACTGATCACGTGACTGATCATGCACTGATCACGTGGCTATCATGCACTGCTCACGTGGCTGATCATGCCATGATCACCAGCTACCATGTACTGGTCACGTGACTGATCATGCACTGATCACGTGGCTATCATGCACTATCACGTGGCTGATCATGCACTGATCACGTAGCTACCATGCACTGATCACGTGACTGATCATGCACATCACGTGACTGATCATGCACTGATCACATGACTGCCTCATGCACTGATCACGTGGATGATCATACACTGATCTTGTGACAGATCATGCACTGATCACGTGGCTGATCATGCACTGATACCGTGACTGAGCATGGACTGATCACATGACTATCATGCAGTGATCACGTGACTTAATGGCGCTGATCATGTGACTGATCATGCGCTGATCATGTTTGCTATCATACACTGATCATGTGCCTCTGGAGGCAATAAACAAAGAGCTGAGTAGGCACGAATCAAACAGTCAGCAGGCATAATCATGGAACTCAGGTGTGAGGAATCATGCTGCTCAGCTGGCAATAATCAAGCAGCTGAGCAGGCAGGAATTACGCAGCACAGCTGGCAATTGTCAAGCAGATGACAGGCAGGAATCGTGCAGCTCAGCTGGCAATTGTCAAGCAGATGAGCAGACAGTAATCACGCAGCTCAGCAGGCCCTGATCACGTGACTGAGCATGCACTGTTCACGTGGCTGATCATACACTGATCACGTGATGATCATGCACTGATCACTGGATATCATGCACTGATCACGTGGCTGATCATACACTGTTCACGTGTCTGACCATGCACTGATCACGTGGCTGATCATACACTGCTCACGTAACTGATCATGCACTGATCACGTGGCTATCATGCACTGATCACGTGGCTGAACATGCACTGTTCACGTGGCTGATCACACACCTGTCACGTGACATATCATGCACTGATCACGTGGCACTCATGCACTGATCACGTGGCTGATCATACTCTGCTCACGAACTCATGCACACATCACGGCTATCATGCACTGCTCACGGCTCATGGAATGATCACGTAGCAACCATATACTGGTAACGTGACTGATCATGCAAAGATCACGTGAATGATCATGCACTGTTCACGTGACTGATCATGTACTGATCACGTGACTGATCATGCACTGATCACGTGGCTATCATGCACTGCTCACGTGGCTGATCATGCAACGATCACGTAGCAACCATGTACTGGTCACGTGACTGATCATGCACTGATCACGTAATTGATCCTGCACTGATCACGTGGCTCATCATGCACTGATCACGTGGCTGATCACATGTATCACGTGACTGATCATGCACTGATCACGTGGCTCATGCACTGATCACGTGGCTGTCATGCACTGATCACGTGGATATCATGCACTGATCACGTGGCTGATCACACACGATCACATGACTGATCATGCACTGATCACGTGGCTATCATGCACTGATCACGTGGCTATCATGCACTGATCACGTGGCTGATCATGCAATGATCACGTAGCTACCATGTACTGGTCACGTGACTGATCATGCACTGATCACGTAATTGATCATGCACTGATCATGTGGCTGATCATGCACTGATCACGTGGCTGATCATACACTGATCACATAACTGATCATGCACTGATCACGTGACTGATCATGCACTGATCACGTGGCTATCATGCACTGATCACTTGGCTGACATACACTGATCACGCGGCCTGATCATGCACTGATCACGTGGCTGATCATGCACTGATCACGTGACTGATCATGCACTGATCACGTGTCTGATCATGCACTGATCACGTGGCTATCATGCACTGCTCACGTGGCTGATCATGCCATGATCACGCAGCTACCATGTACTGGTCACATGACTGATCATGCACTGATCACGTGACTGATCATGCAGTGATCACGTGGCTATCATGCACTACTCACGTGGCTGATCATGCAATGATCATGTAGCTACCATGTACAGGTCACGTGAATGATCATACACCCATCAGGTGACTGATCATGCACTGATCACGTGGCTATCATGCACTGATCACAGACTGATCATGCACTGATCACGTCTATATCATGCACTGATCACATGACTGCCCATGCACTGATCACGTGGATGATCATACACTAATCTTGTGACAGATCATGCACTGATCACGTGGCTGATCATGCACTGATACCGTGACTGAGCATGGACTGATCACATGACTATCATGTAGTGATCACGTGACTTAATGGCGCTGATCATGTGACTGATCATGCGCTGATCATGTTTGCTATCATACACTGATCATGTGCCTCTGGAGGCAATAAACAAAGAGCTGAGTAGGCACGAATCAAACAGTCAGCAGGCAATAATCATGGAACTCAGGTGTGAGGAATCATGCTGCTCAGCTGGCAATAATCAAGCAGCTGAGCAGGCAGGAATTACGCAGCACAGCTGGCAATTGTCAAGCAGATGACAGGCAGGAATCGTGCAGCTCAGCTGGCAATTGTCAAGCAGATGAGCAGACAGTAATCACGCAGCTCAGCAGGCCCAGATCACGTGACTGAGCATGCACTGTTCACGTGGCTGATCATACACTGATCACGTGATGATCATGCACTGATCACTTGGATATCATGCACTGATCACGTGGCTGATCATACACTGTTCACGCGTCTGACCATGCACTGATCACGTGGCTGATCATACACTGCTCACGTAACTGATCATGCACTGATCACGTGGCTATCATGCACTGATCACGTGGCTGAACATGCACTGTTCACGTGGCTGATCACACACCTGTCACGTGACATATCATGCACTGATCACGTGGCACTCATGCACTGATCACGTGGCTGATCATACTCTGCTCACGTAACTCATGCACACATCACGCGGCTATCATGCACTGCTCACGTGGCTCGTCATGGAATGATCACGTAGCAACCATATACTGGTCACGTGACTGATCATGCAAGATCACGTAAATGATCATGCACTGTTCACGTGACTGATCATGTACTGATCACGTGACTGATCATGCACTGATCACGTGGCTATCATGCTCTGCTCACGTGGCTGATCATGCAACGATCACGTAGCAACCATGTACTGGTCACGACTGATCATGCACTGATCACGTAATTGATCCTGCACTGATCACGTGGCTCATCATGCACTGATCACGTGGCTGATCACACATGTATCACGTGACTGATCATGCACTGATCCGTGGCTCATGCACTGATCACGTGGCTGTCATGCACTGATCACGGATATCATGCACTGATCACGTGGCTGATCACACACGTATCACATGACTGATCATGCACTGATCACGTGGCTATCATGCACTGATCACGTGGCTATCATGCACTGATCACGTGGCTGATCATGCAATGATCACGAGCTACCATGTACTGGTCACGTGACTGATCATGCACTGATCACGTAATTGATCATGCACTGATCATGCACTGATCACGTGGCTGATCATGCACTGATCACGTAACTGATCATGCACTGATCACGTGACTGATCATGCACTGATCACTGGCTATCATGCACTGATCACGCTGGACATCATGCACTGATCACGTGGCTGATCATGCACTGATCACGTGACTGATCATGCACTGATCACGTCTGATCATGCACTGATCACGTGGCTATCATGCACTGATCACGTGGCTGATCATGCCATGATCACGCAGCTACCATGTACTGGTCACATGACTGATCATGCACTGATCACGTGACTATCATGCACTACTCACGTGCTGATCATGCACTGATCATGCAGCTACCATGTACAGGTCACGTGACTGATCATGCACTGATCACGTGCCTGATCATGCACTGATCACATGACTGCCATGCACTGATCACGTGGATGATCATACACTAATCTGTGACAGATCATGCACTGATCACGTGGCTGATCATGCACTGATACCGTGACTGAGCATGGACTGATCACATGACTATCATGCAGTGATCACGTGACTTAATGGCGCTGATCATGTGACTGATCATGCGCTGATCATGTTTGCTATCATACACTGATCATGTGCCTCTGGAGGCAATAAACAAAGAGCTGAGTAGGCACGAATCAAACAGTCAGCAGGCAATAATCATGGAACTCAGGTGTGAGGAATCATGCTGCTCAGCTGGCAATAATCAAGCAGCTGAGCAGGCAGGAATTACGCAGCACAGCTGGCAATTGTCAAGCAGATGACAGGCAGGAATCGTGCAGCTCAGCTGGCAATTGTCAAGCAGATGAGCAGACAGTAATCACGCAGCTCAGCAGGCCCAGATCACGTGACTGAGCATGCACTGTTCACGTGGCTGATCATACACTGATCACGTGATGATCATGCACTGATCACTTGGATATCATGCACTGATCACGTGGCTGATCATACACTGTTCACGTGTCTGACCATGCACTGATCACGTGGCTGATCATACACTGCTCACGTAACTGATCATGCACTGATCACGTGGCTATCATGCACTGATCACGTGGCTGAACATGCACTGTTCACGTGGCTGATCACACACCTGTCACGTGACATATCATGCACTGATCACGTGGCACTCATGCACTGATCACGTGGCTGATCATACTCTGCTCACGTAACTCATGCACACATCACGTGGCTATCATGCACTGCTCACGTGGCTCGTCATGGAATGATCACGTAGCAACCATATACTGGTCACGTGACTGATCATGCAAAGATCACGTAAATGATCATGCACTGTTCACGGACTGATCATGCACTGATCACGTGACTGATCATGCACTGATCACGTGGCTATCATGCACTGCTCACGTGGCTGATCATGCAACGATCACGTAGCAACCATGTACTGGTCACGTGACTGATCATGCACTGATCACGTAATTGATCATGCACTGATCACGTGGCTCATCATGCACTGATCACGTGGCTGATCACACATGTATCACGTGACTGATCATGCACTGATCACGTGGCTCTCATGCACTGATCACGTGGCTGTCATGCACTGATCACGTGGATATCATGCACTGATCACGTGGCTGATCACACACGATCACATGACTGATCATGCACTGATCACGTGGCTATCATGCACTGATCACGTGGCTATCATGCACTGATCACGTGGCTGATCAGGCAATGATCACGAGCTACCATGTACTGGTCACGTGACTGATCATGCACTGATCACGCAATTGATCATGCACTGATCATGTGCTGATCATGCACTGATCACGTGGCTGATCATACACTGATCACATGACTGATCATGCACTGATCACGTGACTGATCATGCACTGATCACGTGGCTATCATGCACTGATCACTTGGCTGGACATACACTGATCACGTGCTGGTCATGCACTGATCACGTGGCTGATCATGCACTGATCACGTGACTGATCATGCACTGATCTCGTGCTGATCATGCACTGATCACGTGGCTATCATGCACTGATCACGTGGCTGATCATGCATGATCACGCAGCTACCATGTACTGGTCACGTGACTGATCATGCACTGATCACGTGACTGATCATGCAGTGATCACGTGGCTATCATGCACTACTCACGTGGCTGATCATGCAATGATCATGTAGCTACCATGTAGGTCACGAATGATCATACACCCATCAGGTGACTGATCATGCACTGATCACGTGGCTATCATGCACTGATCACGACTGATCATGCACTGTTCACGCCTATATCATGCACTGATCACATGACTGCCCATGCACTGATCACGTGGATGATCATACACTAATCTTGACAGATCATGCACTGATCACGTGGCTGATCATGCACTGATACCGTGACTGAGCATGGACTGATCACATGACTATCATGTAGTGATCACGTGACTTAATGGCGCTGATCATGTGACTGATCATGCGCTGATCATGTTTGCTATCATACACTGATCATGTGCCTCTGGAGGCAATAAACAAAGAGCTGAGTAGGCACGAATCAAACAGTCAGCAGGCAATAATCATGGAACTCAGGTGTGAGGAATCATGCTGCTCAGCTGGCAATAATCAAGCAGCTGAGCAGGCAGGAATTACGCAGCACAGCTGGCAATTGTCAAGCAGATGACAGGCAGGAATCGTGCAGCTCAGCTGGCAATTGTCAAGCAGATGAGCAGACAGTAATCACGCAGCTCAGCAGGCCCAGATCACGTGACTGAGCATGCACTGTTCACGTGGCTGATCATACACTGATCACGTGATGATCATGCACTGATCACTTGGATATCATGCACTGATCACGTGGCTGATCATACACTGTTCACGTGTCTGACCATGCACTGATCACGTGGCTGATCATACACTGCTCACGTAACTGATCATGCACTGATCACGTGGCTATCATGCACTGATCACGTGGCTGAACATGCACTGTTCACGTGGCTGATCACACACCTGTCACGTGACATATCATGCACTGATCACGTGGCACTCATGCACTGATCACGTGGCTGATCATACTCTGCTCACGTAACTCATGCACACATCACGTGTTATCATGCACTGCTCACGTGGTCATGGAATGATCACGAGCAACCATATACTGGTCACGTGACTGATCATGCACAGATCACGTAAATGATCATGCACTGTTCACGTGACTGATCATGTACTGATCACGTGACTGATCATGCACTGATCACGTGGCTATCATGCTCTGCTCACGTGGCTGATCATGCAACGATCACGAGCAACCATGTACTGGTCACGTGACTGATCATGCACTGATCACGTAATTGATCCTGCACTGATCACGTGGCTCATCATGCACTGATCACGTGGCTGATCACACATGTATCACGTGACTGATCATGCACTGATCACGTGGCCTCATGCACTGATCACGTGGCTGTCATGCACTGATCACGTGGATATCATGCACTGATCACGTGGCTGATCACACATGATCATGACTGATCATGCACTGATCACGCTATCATGCACTGATCACGGCTATCATGCACTGATCACGTGGCTGATCATGCACTGATCACGAGCTATCATGCACTGATCACGTGACTGATCATGCACTGATCACGACTGATCATGCACTGATCACGTGGCTGATCATGCACTGATCACGTGGCTGATCATGCACTGATCACATGACTGATCATGCACTGATCACGTGATGATCATGCACTGATCACGTGGCTGATCATGCACTGATCACGTGGCTGATCATGCACTGATCACGTGGCTGATCATGCAATGATCATGTAGCTACCATGTACAGGTCACGTGAATGATCATACACCCATCAGGTGACTGATCATGCACTGATCACGTGGCTATCATGCACTGATCACGAGACTGATCATGCACTGATCACGCCTATATCATGCACTGATCACATGACTGCCCATGCACTGATCACGTGGATGATCATACACTAATCATGTGACAGATCATGCACTGATCACGTGGCTGATCATGCACTGATACCGTGACTGAGCATGGACTGATCACATGACTATCATGTAGTGATCACGTGACTTAATGGCGCTGATCATGTGACTGATCATGCGCTGATCATGTTTGCTATCATACACTGATCATGTGCCTCTGGAGGCAATAAACAAAGAGCTGAGTAGGCACGAATCAAACAGTCAGCAGGCAATAATCATGGAACTCAGGTGTGAGGAATCATGCTGCTCAGCTGGCAATAATCAAGCAGCTGAGCAGGCAGGAATTACGCAGCACAGCTGGCAATTGTCAAGCAGATGACAGGCAGGAATCGTGCAGCTCAGCTGGCAATTGTCAAGCAGATGAGCAGACAGTAATCACGCAGCTCAGCAGGCCCAGATCACGTGACTGAGCATGCACTGTTCACGTGGCTGATCATACACTGATCACGTGATGATCATGCACTGATCACTTGGATATCATGCACTGATCACGTGGCTGATCATACACTGTTCACGCGTCTGACCATGCACTGATCACGTGGCTGATCACACTGCTCACGTAACTGATCATGCACTGATCACGTGGCTATCATGCACTGATCACGTGGCTGAACATGCACTGTTCACGTGGCTGATCACACACCTGTCACGTGACATATCATGCACTGATCACGGCACTCATGCACTGATCACGTGGCTGATCATACTCTGCTCACGTAACTCATGCACACATCACGTGGCTATCATGCACTGCTCACGTGGCTCGTCATGGAATGATCACGTAGCAACCATATACTGGTCACGTGACTGATCATGCAAAGATCACGAATGATCATGCACTGTTCACGTGACTGATCATGTACTGATCACGTGACTGATCATGCACTGATCACGTGGCTATCATGCTCTGCTCACGTGGCTGATCATGCAACGATCACGAGCAACCATGTACTGGTCACGTGACTGATCATGCACTGATCACGTAATTGATCATGCACTGATCACGTGGCTCATCATGCACTGATCACGTGGCTGATCACACATGTATCACGTGATGATCATGCACTGATCATGGCTCTCATGCACTGATCACGTGGCTGTCATGCACTGATCACGTGGATATCATGCACTGATCACGTGGCTGATCACACACGTATCACATGACTGATCATGCACTGATCACGTGGCTATCATGCACTGATCACGTGGCTGATCATGCACTGATCACGTGGCTGATCATGCACTGATCACGTGCTACCATGTACTGGTCACGAACTGATCATGCACTGATCACGTACATCATGCACTGATCACGTGGCTGATCATGCACTGATCACGCAGCTATCATGCACTGATCACGTGACTGATCATACACACGTACACATGCACTGATCACGTGGCTGATCATGCACTGATCACGAGCATCATGCACTGGTCACGTGACTGATCATGCACTGATCACGCACTGATCATGCACTGATCACGTGGCTGATCATGCACTGATCACGTGGCTGATCACACTGATCACGTGACTGATCATGCACTGATCACGTGGCTATCATGCACTGATCACGTGGCTGATCATGCACTGATCACGCGACTATCATGCACTGATCACGTGGCTGATCATGCACTGATCACGTGACTGATCATGCACTGATCACGGCTATCATGCACTGATCACGTGGCTATCATGCACTGATCACGTGGCTGATCATGCACTGATCACGAGCTACCATGTACTGGTCACGTGGCTGATCATACTGATCACGTGACTGATCATGCACTGATCACGTGGCTGATCATGCACTGATCACGTGGCTATCATGCACTACTCACGTGGCTGATCATGCAATGATCATGTAGCTACCATGTACAGGTCACGTGAATGATCATACACCCATCAGGTGACTGATCATGCACTGATCACGTGGCTATCATGCACTGATCACGAGACTGATCATGCACTGTTCACGCCTATATCATGCACTGATCACATGACTGCCCATGCACTGATCACGTGGATGATCATACACTAATCTTGTGACAGATCATGCACTGATCACGTGGCTGATCATGCACTGATACCGTGACTGAGCATGGACTGATCACATGACTATCATGTAGTGATCACGTGACTTAATGGCACTGATCATGTGACTGATCATGCGCTGATCATGTTTGCTATCATACACTGATCATGTGCCTCTGGAGGCAATAAACAAAGAGCTGAGTAGGCACGAATCAAACAGTCAGCAGGCAATAATCATGGAACTCAGGTGTGAGGAATCATGCTGCTCAGCTGGCAATAATCAAGCAGCTGAGCAGGCAGGAATTATGCAGCACAGCTGGCAATTGTCAAGCAGATGACAGGCAGGAATCGCAGCTCAGCTGGCAATTGTCAAGCAGATGAGCAGACAGTAATCACGCAGCTCAGCAGGCCCAGATCACGTGACTGAGCATGCACTGTTCACGTGGCTGATCATACACTGATCACGTGATGATCATGCACTGATCACTTGGATATCATGCACTGATCACGTGGCTGATCATACACTGTTCACGTGTCTGACCATGCACTGATCACGTGGCTGATCATACACTGCTCACGTAACTGATCATGCACTGATCACGTGGCTATCATGCACTGATCACGTGGCTGAACATGCACTGTTCACGTGGCTGATCACACACCTGTCACGTGACATATCATGCACTGATCACGTGGCACTCATGCACTGATCACGTGGCTGATCATACGTAACTGCTCACGTAATCATGCACACATCACGTGGCTATCATGCACTGCTCACGTGGCACGTCATGGAATGATCATGCACTGATCACGTGACTGATCATGCACTGATCACGTGACTATCATGCACTGATCACGTGGCTGATCATGCACTGATCACGCAGCAACCATGTACTGGTCACGACTGATCATGCACTGATCACGAATTGATCCTGCACTGATCACGTGGCTCATCATGCACTGATCACGTGGCTGATCACACATGTATCACGTGACTGATCATGCACTGATCACGTGGCTCTATGCACTGATCACGTGGCTGTCATGCACTGATCACGTGGATATCATGCACTGATCACGTGGCTGATCATGCACGATCACATGACTGATCATGCACTGATCACGTGGCTATCATGCACTGATCACGTGGCTGATCAGGCAATGATCACGAGCTACCATGTACTGGTCACGTACTGATCATGCACTGAGCACGAATTGATCATGCACTGATCATGTGGCTGATCATGCACTGATCACGTGGCTGATCACACTGATCACTATAACTGATCATGCACTGATCACGTGACTGATCATGCACTGATCACGTGGCTATCATGCACTGATCACTTGGCTGAACATACACTGATCACGTGCTGGTCATGCACTGATCACGTGGCTGATCATGCACTGATCACGTGACTGATCATGCACTGATCTCGTCTGATCATGCACTGATCACGTGGCTATCATGCACCGCTCACGTGGCTGATCATGCCATGATCACGCAGCTACCATGTACTGGTCACATGACTGATCATGCACTGATCACGTGACTGATCATGCAGTGATCACGGCTATCATGAACTACTCACGTGGCTGATCATGCAATGATCATGTAGCTACCATGTACAGGTCACGTGAATGATCATACACCCATCAGGTGACTGATCATGCACTGATCACGTGGCTATCATGCACTGATCACGAGACTGATCATGCACTGTTCACGCCTATATCATGCACTGATCACATGACTGCCTGCACTGATCACGTGGATGATCATACACTAATCTTGTGACAGATCATGCACTGATCACGTGGCTGATCATGCACTGATACCGTGACTGAGCATGGACTGATCACATGACTATCATGTAGTGATCACGTGACTTAATGGCGCTGATCATGTGACTGATCATGCGCTGATCATGTTTGCTATCATACACTGATCATGTGCCTCTGGAGGCAATAAACAAAGAGCTGAGTAGGTACGAATCAAACAGTCAGCAGGCAATAATCATGGAACTCAGGTGTGAGGAATCATGCTGCTCAGCTGGCAATAATCAAGCAGCTGAGCAGGCAGGAATTACGCAGCACAGCTGGCAATTGTCAAGCAGATGACAGGCAGGAATCGTGCAGCTCAGCTGGCAATTGTCAAGCAGATGAGCAGACAGTAATCACGCAGCTCAGCAGGCCCAGATCACGTGACTGAGCATGCACTGTTCACGTGGCTGATCATACACTGATCACGTGATGATCATGCACTGATCACTTGGATATCATGCACTGATCACGTGGCTGATCATACACTGTTCACGTGTCTGACCATGCACTGATCACGTGGCTGATCATACACTGCTCACGTAATTGATCATGCACTGATCACGTGGCTATCATGCACTGATCACGTGGCTGAATATGCACTGTTCACGTGGTTGATCACACACCTGTCACGTGATATATCATGCACTGATCACGTGGCACTCATGCACTGATCACGTGGCTGATCATACTCGCTCACGAACTCATGCACACATCACGTGGCTATCATGCACTGCTCACGTGGCTCGTCATGGAATGATCACGAAGCAACCATATACTGGTAACGTGACTGATCATGCAAAGATCACGAAATGATCATGCACTGTTCACGTGACTGATCATGTACTGATCACGTGACTGATCATGCACTGACCACGTGGCTATCATGCTCTGCTCACGTTGATCATGCACGATCACGCAACCATGTACTGTCACACATCATGCACTGATCACGAATGATCCTGCACTGATCACGTGGCTCATCATGCACTGATCACGTGGCTGATCACACATGATCACGTGACTGATCATGCACTGATCCCGTGGCTATCATGCACTGATCACGTGGCTGTCATGCACTGATCACGTGGATATCATGCACTGATCACGCGGCTGATCACACACTATCACATGACTGATCATGCACTGATCACGTGGCTATCATGCACTGATGTGGCTGATCATGCACTGATCACGTGGCTGATCATGCACTGATCACGTAACTGATCATGCACTGATCACGTGACTGATCATGCACTGATCACGGCTATCATGCACTGATCACTGGCTGACATACTGATCACGTGGCTGATCATGCACTGATCACGTGGCTGATCATGCACTGATCACGTGACTGATCATGCACTGATCACGTCTGATCATGCACTGATCACGTGGCTATCATGCACTGCTCACGTGGCTGATCATGCCATGATCACGCAGCTACCATGTACTGGTCACATGACTGATCATGCACTGATCACGTGACTGATCATGCAGTGATCACGTGGCTATCATGCACTACTCACGTGGCTGATCATGCAATGATCATGTAGCTACCATGTACAGGTCACGTGAATGATCATACACCCATCAGGTGACTGATCATGCACTGATCACGTGGCTATCATGCACTGATCACGAGACTGATCATGCACTGTTCACGCCTATATCATGCACTGATCACATGACTGCCCATGCACTGATCACGTGGATGATCATACACTAATCTTGTGACAGATCATGCACTGATCACGTGGCTGATCATGCACTGATACCGTGACTGAGCATGGACTGATCACATGACTATCATGTAGTGATCACGTGACTTAATGGCGCTGATCATGTGACTGATCATGCGCTGATCATGTTTGCTATCATACACTGATCATGTGCCTCTGGAGGCAATAAACAAAGAGCTGAGTAGGCACGAATCAAACAGTCAGCAGGCAATAATCATGGAACTCAGGTGTGAGGAATCATGCTGCTCAGCTGGCAATAATCAAGCAGCTGAGCAGGCAGGAATTACGCAGCACAGCTGGCAATTGTCAAGCAGATGACAGGCAGGAATCGTGCAGCTCAGCTGGCAATTGTCAAGCAGATGAGCAGACAGTAATCACGCAGCTCAGCAGGCCCAGATCACGTGACTGAGCATGCACTGTTCACGTGGCTGATCATACACTGATCACGTGATGATCATGCACTGATCACTTGGATATCATGCACTGATCACGTGGCTGATCATACACTGTTCACGTGTCTGACCATGCACTGATCACGTGGCTGATCATACACTGCTCACGTAACTGATCATGCACTGATCACGTGGCTATCATGCACTGATCACGTGGCTGAACATGCACTGTTCACGTGGCTGATCACACACCTGTCACGTGACATATCATGCACTGATCACGTGGCACTCATGCACTGATCACGTGGCTGATCATACTCTGCTCACGTAACTCATGCACACATCACGTGGCTATCATGCACTGCTCACGTGGCTCGTCATGGAATGATCACGTAGCAACCATATACTGGTCACGTGACTGATCATGCAAAGATCACGTAAATGATCATGCACTGTTCACGTGACTGATCATGTACTGATCACGTGACTGATCATGCACTGATCACGTGGCTATCATGCTCTGCTCACGTGGCTGATCATGCAACGATCACGAGCAACCATGTACTGGTCACGTGACTGATCATGCACTGATCACGAATTGATCCTGCACTGATCACGTGGCTCATCATGCACTGATCACGTGGCTGATCACACACGTATCACGTGACTGATCATGCACTGATCACGTGGCTCTCATGCACTGATCACGTGGCTGTCATGCACTGATCACGTGGATATCATGCACTGATCACGCTGATCACACACTGATCACATGACTGATCATGCACTGATCACGTGGCTATCATGCACTGATCACGTGGCTATCATGCACTGATCACGTGGCTGATCATGCAACATCACGTGCTACCATGTACTGATCACGTGACTGATCATGCACTGATCACGACTGATCATGCACTGATCACGTGGCTGATCATGCACTGATCACGTGGCTGATCATGCACTGATCACATGACTGATCATGCACTGATCACGTGACTGATCATGCACTGATCACGTGGCTGATCATGCACTGATCACGGGCTGATCATGCACTGATCACGTGGCTGATCATGCAATGATCATGTACCATGTACAGGTCACGTGAATGATCATACACCCATCAGGTGACTGATCATGCACTGATCACGTGGCTATCATGCACTGATCACGTGACTGATCATGCACTGTTCACGCCTATATCATGCACTGATCACATGACTGCCCATGCACTGATCACGTGGATGATCATACACTAATCATGTGACAGATCATGCACTGATCACGTGGCTGATCATGCACTGATACCGTGACTGAGCATGGACTGATCACATGACTATCATGTAGTGATCACGTGACTTAATGGCGCTGATCATGTGACTGATCATGCGCTGATCATGTTTGCTATCATACACTGATCATGTGCCTCTGGAGGCAATAAACAAAGAGCTGAGTAGGCACGAATCAAACAGTCAGCAGGCAATAATCATGGAACTCAGGTGTGAGGAATCATGCTGCTCAGCTGGCAATAATCAAGCAGCTGAGCAGGCAGGAATTACGCAGCACAGCTGGCAATTGTCAAGCAGATGACAGGCAGGAATCGTGCAGCTCAGCTGGCAATTGTCAAGCAGATGAGCAGACAGTAATCACGCAGCTCAGCAGGCCCAGATCACGTGACTGAGCATGCACTGTTCACGTGGCTGATCATACACTGATCACGTGATGATCATGCACTGATCACTTGGATATCATGCACTGATCACGTGGCTGATCATACACTGTTCACGTGTCTGACCATGCACTGATCACGTGGCTGATCATACACTGCTCACGTAACTGATCATGCACTGATCACGTGGCTATCATGCACTGATCACGTGGCTGAACATGCACTGTTCACGTGGCTGATCACACACCTGTCACGTGACATATCATGCACTGATCACGTGGCACTCATGCACTGATCACGTGGCTGATCATACTCTGCTCACGAACTCATGCACACATCACGTGGCTATCATGCACTGCTCACGTGGCTCGTCATGGAATGATCACGTAGCAACCATATACTGGTCACGTGACTGATCATGCACAGATCACGAATGATCATGCACTGTTCACGTGACTGATCATGTACTGATCACGTGACTGATCATGCACTGATCACGTGGCTATCATGCTCTGCTCACGTGGCTGATCATGCAACGATCACGTAGCAACCATGTACTGGTCACGTGACTGATCATGCACTGATCACGAATTGATCCTGCACTGATCACGTGGCTCATCATGCACTGATCACGTGGCTGATCACACATGATCACGTGACTGATCATGCACTGATCACGGCTCATGCACTGATCACGTGGCTGTCATGCACTGATCACGGCTATCATGCACTGATCACGTGGCTGATCACACACGATCACGTGACTGATCATGCACTGATCACGGCTATCATGCACTGATCACGGCTATCATGCACTGATCACGTGGCTGATCATGCAATGATCACGAGCTATCATGTACTGATCACGAACTGATCATGCACTGATCACGGCTATCATGCATCACGTGGCTGATCATGCACGATCACGCAATCATGTACTGATCACAGACTGATCATGCACTGATCACGTGGCTATCATGCACTGATCACGTGGCTGATCATGCACTGATCATGAGCTATCATGCACATGTACTGTCACGGACTGATCATGCACTGATCACGAATTGATCATGCACTGATCACGTGGCTGATCATGCACTGATCACGTGGCTGATCACACTGATCACGTGACTGATCATGCACTGATCACGTGGCTATCATGCACTGATCACGTGGCATCATGCACTGATCACGTGGCTGATCATGCACTGATCACGTGGCTGATCATGCACTGATCACGTGGCTGATCATGCACTGATCACGTGGACTGATCATGCACTGATCACGTGACTGATCATGCACTGATCACGTGGCTATCATGCACTGCTCACGTGGCTGATCATGCATGATCACGCAGCTACCATGCACTGATCACATGACTGATCATGCACTGATCACGGACTGATCATGCACTGATCACGTGGCTGATCATGCACTGATCACGTGGCTGATCATGCACTGATCATGCGTAGCTACATGCACTGATCACGTGACTGATCATGCACTGATCACGTGACTGATCATGCACTGATCACGCTATCATGCACTGATCACGTGGCTGATCATGCACTGATCACGTGCTGATCATGCACTGATCACGTGGCTGATCATGCACTGATCACGTGACTGATCATGCACTGATCACGTGTCTGATCATGCACTGATCACGTGGCTATCATGCACTGCTCACGTGGCTGATCATGCCATGATCACGCAGCTACCATGTACTGGTCACATGACTGATCATGCACTGATCACGTGACTGATCATGCAGTGATCACGTGGCTATCATGCACTACTCACGTGGCTGATCATGCAATGATCATGTAGCTACCATGTACAGGTCACGTGAATGATCATACACCCATCAGGTGACTGATCATGCACTGATCACGTGGCTATCATGCACTGATCACGAGACTGATCATGCACTGATCACGCTATATCATGCACTGATCACATGACTGCCCATGCACTGATCACGTGGATGATCATACACTAATCTTGTGACAGATCATGCACTGATCACGTGGCTGATCATGCACTGATACCGTGACTGAGCATGGACTGATCACATGACTATCATGTAGTGATCACGTGACTTAATGGCGCTGATCATGTGACTGATCATGCGCTGATCATGTTTGCTATCATACACTGATCATGTGCCTCTGGAGGCAATAAACAAAGAGCTGAGTAGGCACGAATCAAACAGTCAGCAGGCAATAATCATGGAACTCAGCTGTGAGGAATCATGCTGCTCAGCTGGCAATAATCAAGCAGCTGAGCAGGCAGGAATTACGCAGCACAGCTGGCAATTGTCAAGCAGATGACAGGCAGGAATCGTGCAGCTCAGCTGGCAATTGTCAAGCAGATGAGCAGACAGTAATCACGCAGCTCAGCAGGCCCAGATCACGTGACTGAGCATGCACTGTTCACGTGGCTGATCATACACTGATCACGTGATGATCATGCACTGATCACTTGGATATCATGCACTGATCACGTGGCTGATCATACACTGTTCACGTGTCTGACCATGCACTGATCACGTGGCTGATCATACACTGCTCACGTAACTGATCATGCACTGATCACGTGGCTATCATGCACTGATCACGTGGCTGAACATGCACTGTTCACGTGGCTGATCACACACCTGTCACGTGACATATCATGCACTGATCACGTGGCACTCATGCACTGATCACGTGGCTGATCATACTCACGCACTCATGCACACATCACGTGGCTATCATGCACTGCTCACGTGGCTCGTCATGGAATGATCACGAGCAACCATATACTGGTAACGTGACTGATCATGCAAAGATCACGAAATGATCATGCACTGTTCACGTGACTGATCATGTACTGATCACGTGACTGATCATGCACTGATCACGTGGCTATCATGCACTGCTCACGTGGCTGATCATGCACGATCACGTAGCAACCATGTACTGGTCACGTGACTGATCATGCACTGATCACGTAATTGATCCTGCACTGATCACGTGGCTCATCATGCACTGATCACGTGGCTGATCACACATGATCACGTGACTGATCATGCACTGATCACGTGCTATCATGCACTGATCACGTGGCTGATCATGCACTGATCACGGATATCATGCACTGATCACGGCTGATCACACATCACATGACTGATCATGCACTGATCACGTACATTGCACTGATCACGTGGCTATCATGCACTGATCACGTGGCTGATCATGCACTGATCACGAGCTATCATGTACTGATCACGTGACTGATCATGCACTGATCACGGATTGATCATGCACTGATCACGTGGCTGATCATGCACTGATCACGTGGCTGATCATGCACTGATCACACTGATCATGCACTGATCACGTGACTGATCATGCACTGATCACGTGGCTGATCATGCACTGATCACGTGGCTATCATGCACTGATCACGTGGCTGATCATGCAATGATCATGTAGCTACCATGTACAGGTCACGTGAATGATCATACACCCATCAGGTGACTGATCATGCACTGATCACGTGGCTATCATGCACTGATCACGAGACTGATCATGCACTGTTCACGCCTATATCATGCACTGATCACATGACTGCATGCACTGATCACGTGGATGATCATACACTAATCATGTGACAGATCATGCACTGATCACGTGGCTGATCATGCACTGATACCGTGACTGAGCATGGACTGATCACATGACTATCATGTAGTGATCACGTGACTTAATGGCGCTGATCATGTGACTGATCATGCGCTGATCATGTTTGCTATCATACACTGATCATGTGCCTCTGGAGGCAATAAACAAAGAGCTGAGTAGGCACGAATCAAACAGTCAGCAGGCAATAATCATGGAACTCAGGTGAGGAATCATGCTGCTCAGCTGGCAATAATCAAGCAGCTGAGCAGGCAGGAATTACGCAGCACAGCTGGCAATTGTCAAGCAGATGACAGGCAGGAATCGTGCAGCTCAGCTGGCAATTGTCAAGCAGATGAGCAGACAGTAATCACGCAGCTCAGCAGGCCCAGATCACGTGACTGAGCATGCACTGTTCACGTGGCTGATCATACACTGATCACGTGATGATCATGCACTGATCACTTGGATATCATGCACTGATCACGTGGCTGATCATACACTGTTTACGTGTCTGACCATGCACTGATCACGTGGCTGATCATACACTGCTCACGTAACTGATCATGCACTGATCACGTGGCTATCATGCACTGATCACGTGGCTGAACATGCACTGTTCACGTGGCTGATCACACACCTGTCACGTGACATATCATGCACTGATCACGTGGCACTCATGCACTGATCACGTGGCTGATCATACTTGCTCACGTAACTCATGCACACATCACGTGGCTATCATGCACTGCTCACGTGGCTCGTCATGAATGATCACGTAGCAACCATATACTGGTCACGTGACTGATCATGCAAAGATCACGAATGATCATGCACTGTTCACGTGACTGATCATGTACTGATCACGTGACTGATCATGCACTGACCACGGCTATCATGCTCTGCTCACGTGGCTGATCATGCAACGATCACGAGCAACCATGTACTGGTCACGTGACTGATCATGCACTGATCACGTAATTGATCCTGCACTGATCACGTGGCTCATCATGCACTGATCACGTGGCTGATCACACATGTATCACGTGACTGATCATGCACTGATCACGTGGGCCTCATGCACTGATCACGGCTGTCATGCACTGATCACGTGGATATCATGCACTGATCACGTGGCTGATCACACACGATCACATGACTGATCATGCACTGATCACGTGGCTATCATGCACTGATCACGTGGCTATCATGCACTGATCACGGCTGATCAGGCACTGATCACGTGGCTCATGCACTGATCACGAACTGATCATGCACTGATCACGTGGCTATCATGCCCTGATCACGTGGCTGATCATGCACTGATCACGTGGCGATCATGCACTGATCACGGACTGATCATGCACTGATCACGCATCATGCACTGATCACGTGGCTGATCATGCACTGATCACGTGGCTATCATGCACTGATCACGTGGCTGATCATGCACTGATCACGTGACTGATCATGCACTGATCACGTGGCTGATCATGCACTGATCACGTGGCTGATCATGCACTGATCACGTGGCTGATCATGCACTGATCACGTGGCTATCATGCACTGATCACGTGGCTGATCATGCACTGATCACGTGACTGATCATGCACTGATCACGCGGCTATCATGCACTGATCACGTGGCTGATCATGCAATGATCATGTAGCTAACATGTACAGGTCACGTGAACGATCATACACCCATCAGGTGAATGATCATGCACTGATCACGTGACTATCATGCACTGATCACGACTGATCATGCACTGACCACGCCTATATCATGCACTGATCACATGACTGCATGTGCACTGATCACGTGGATGATCATACACTAGTCATGTGACAGATCATGCACTGATCACGTGGCTGATCATGCACTGATACCGTGACTGAGCATGGACTGATCACATGACTATCATGTAGTGACCACGTGACTTAATGGCGCTGATCATGTGACTGATCATGCGCTGATCATGTTTGCTATCATACACTGATCATGTGCCTCTGGAGGCAATAAACAAAGAGCTGAGTAGGCACGAATCAAACAGTCAGCAGGCAATAATCATGGAACTCAGGTGTGAGGAATCATGCTGCTCAGCTGGCAATGATCAAGCAGCTGAGCAGGCAGGAATTACGCAGCACAGCTGGCAATTGTCAAGCAGATGACAGGCAGGAATCGTGCAGCTCAGCTGGCAATTGTCAAGCAGATGAGCAGACAGTAATCACGCAGCTCATCAGGCCCAGATCACGTGACTGAGCATGCACTGTTCACGTGGCTGATCATACACTGATCACGTGATGATCATGCACTGATCACTTGGATACCATGCACTGATCACGTGGCTGATCATACACTGTTCACGTGTCTGACCATGCACTGATCACGTGGCTGATCATACACTGCTCACGTAACTGATCATGCACTGATCACGTGGCTATCATGCACTGATCACGTGGCTGAACATGCACTGTTCACGTGGCTGATCACACACCTGTCACGCGACATATCATGCACTGATCACGTGGCACTCATGCACTGATCACGTGGCTGATCATACTCTGCTCACGAACTCATGCACACATCACGTGGCTATCATGCACTGCTCACGTGGCTCGCATGGAATGATCACGAGCAACCATATACTGGTAACGTGACTGATCATGCAGATCACGAATGATTATGCACTGTTCACGCGACTGATCATGTACTGATCACGTGACTGATCATGCACTGATCACGTGGCTATCATGCACTGCTCACGTGGCTGATCATGCAATGATCACGAGCAACCATGTACTGGTCACGTGACTGATCATGCACTGATCACGAATTGATCCTGCACTGATCACGTGGCTCATCATGCACTGATCACGTGGCTGATCACACATGATCACGTGACTGATCATGCACTGATCACGTGGCTATCATGCACTGATCACGTGGCTGATCATGCACTGATCACGTGGATATCATGCACTGATCACGTGGCTGATCATCACGATCACACTGATCATGCACTGATCACGTGGCTATCATGCACTGATCATGGCTATCATGCACTGATCACGTGGCTGATCATGCACTGATCACGTGACTGATCATGCACTGATCACGTGGCTGATCATGCACTGATCACGGACTGATCATGCACTGATCGTGAATGATCATGCACTGAGCACGTGGCTATCATGCACTGATCACGTGGCTGATCATGCACATGATCACGCAGCTATCATGCACTGGTCAAGTGACTGATCATGCACTGATCACGTGATGATCATGCACTGATCACGTAGCTATCATGCACTGATCACGCATGATCATGCACTGATCACGTGTCTGACCATGCACTGATCACGTGACTGATCATGCACTGATCACGTGACTGATCATGCACTGATCACGTGGCTATCATGCACTGATCACGTGGCTGATCATGCACTGATCACGTGGCTGATCATGCACTGATCACGTGACTATCATGCACTGATCACGTGGCATCATGCACTGATCACGTGGCTGATCATGTACTGATCACGTGACTCATGCACACATCACGTACTATCATGCACTGCTCACGTGGTTGTCATGCAATGATCACGCAGCAATCATATACTGCACGACTGATCATGCACTGATCACGAATGATCATGCACTGTTCACGTGACTGATCATGCACTGATCACGTGACTGATCATGCACTGATCACGCTGATCATGCACTGATCACGGCTGATCATGCACTGATCACGTAGCAATCATGCACTGATCACGTGACTGATCATGCACTGATCACGGCTGATCATGCACTGATCACGTGGCTCATCATGCACTGATCACGTGGCTGATCACACATGATCACGCGACTGATCATGCACTGATCCCTGGCTATCATGCACTGATCACGTGGCTGGTCATGCAATGATCACGTAGCTACCATGTACTGATCACGTACTGATCATGCACTGATCACGTGATTGATCATGCACTGATCACGTGACTATCATGCACTGATCACGTGGCTGATCATGCACTGATCACGTGGCTATCATGCACTGATCACGTGGCTGATCAGGCAATGATCACGAGCTACCATGCACTGGTCACGTGACTGATCATGCACTGATCACGCAATTGATCATGCACTGATCACGTGGCTGATCATGCACTGATCACGTGGCTGATCATACACTGATCACGTGACTGATCATGCACTGATCACGTGACTCATCATGCACTGATCACGTGGCTATCATGCACCGATCACGCGGCTGATCATGCACTGATCACGTACCTGATCATGCACTGATCACGCGGCTGATCATGCACTGATCACGTGACTGATCATGCACTGATCACGCGACTGATCATGGACTGATCACGTGGCTACCATGCACTGCTCACGTGGCTGATCATGCAACGATCACGCAGCTACCATGTACTGGTCACGTGACTGATCATGCACTGACTCACTGATCATGCACTGATCACGTGGCTGATCATGCACTGATCACGTGGCTGATCATGCACTGATCACGTGGCTGATCATGCACGATCACGTGACTGATCATGCACTGATCACGTGATCATGCACTGATCACGTGGCTAGCACGCCCTGATCACGTGCTGATCATGCACTGATCACGTGCTATCATGCACTGATCACGTGGCTGATCATGCACTGATCACGGACTGATCATGCACTGATCACGTGGCTGATCATGCACTGCTCACGACTGATCATGCACTGATCACGCGGCTGACCATGCACTGATCACGTGACTGATCATGCACTGATCACGTGACTGATCATGCAGTGATCACGTGGCTGATCATGAACTACTCACGTGGCTGATCATGCAATGATCATGTAGCTACCATGTACAGGTCACGTGAATGATCATGCACCCATCAGGTGACTGATCATGCACTGATCACGTGGCTATCATGCACTGATCACGGACTGATCATGCACTGATCACGTCTATCATGCACTGATCACATGACTGCATGCACTGATCACGTGGATGATCATGCACTGATCTTGTGACAGATCATGCACTGATCACGTGGCTGATCATGCACTGATACCGTGACTGAGCATGGACTGATCACATGACTATCATGTAGTGATCACGTGACTTAATGGCGCTGATCATGTGACTGATCATGCGCTGATCATGTTTGCTATCATACACTGATCATGTGCCTCTGGAGGCAATAAACAAAGAGCTGAGTAGGCACGAATCAAACAGTCAGCAGGCAATAATCATGGAACTCAGGTGTGAGGAATCATGCTGCTCAGCTGGCAATAATCAAGCAGCTGAGCAGGCAGGAATTACGCAGCTCAGCTGGCAAATGTCAAGCAGATGACAGGCAGGAATCGTGCAGCTCAGCTGGCAATTGTCAAGCAGATGAGCAGACAGTAATCACGCAGCTCAGCAGGCCCAGATCACGTGACTGAGCATGCACTGTTCACGTGGCTGATCATACACTGATCACGCGATGATCATGCACTGATCACTTGGATATCATGCACTGATCACGTGGCTGATCATACACTGTTCACGCGACTGATCATGCACTGATCACGTGGCTGATCATGCACTGATCACGTGGCTATCATGCACTATCACGTGGCTATCATGCACTGATCACGTGGATGAACATGCACTGTTCACGTGGCTGATCACACACCTGTCACGTGACATATCATGCACTGATCACGTGGCACTCATGCACTGATCACGTGGCTGATCATACACTGCTCACGTAACTCATGCACACATCACGTGGCTATCATGCACTGCTCACGTGGCTCGTCGGAATGATCACGTAGCAACCATGTACTGGTAACGTGACTGATCATGCAAAGATCACGAATGATCATGCACTGTTCACGGACTGATCATGTACTGATCACGTGACTGATCATGCACTGACCACGGCTATCATGCTCTGCTCACGTGGCTGATCATGCAACGATCACGTAGCAACCATGTACTGGTCACGTGACTGATCATGCACTGATCACGTAATTGATCCTGCACTGATCACGTGGCTCATCATGCACTGATCACGTGGCTGATCACACATGTATCACGTGACTGATCATGCACTGATCCCGTGGCTCTCATGCACTGATCACGTGGCTGTCATGCACTGATCATGTGGCTGATCATGCACTGATCACGTGGCTGATCATACACGTATCACATGACTGATCATGCACTGATCACGTGACTATCATGCACTGATCACGTGCTATCATGCACTGATCACGTGCTGATCATGCAATGATCACGTAGCTACCATGTACTGGTCACGTGATGATCATGCACTGATCACGTGGCTATCATGCACTGCTCACGTGGCTGATCATGCACGATCACGTGCTACCATGTACTGATCACGGACTGATCATGCACTGATCACGTAGCCATTATGCACTGTTCACTGGCTGATCATGCACGATCACGAGCAACCATGCACTGGTCACGCGGACTGATCATGCACTGATCACGTGGATCATGCACTGATCACGTGACTGATCATGCACTGATCACGTAGCTGATCATGCACATGATCACGACTGATCATGCACTGATCACGTGGCTATCATGCACTGATCACGTGGCTGGTCATGCACTGATCACGTGCCTAGTCATGCACTGATCACGTGGCTGATCATGCACTGATCACGTGACTGATCATGCACTGATCACGTGTCTGATCATGCACTGATCACGTGGCTATCATGCACTGATCACGTGGCTGATCATGCACTGATCACGCGGCTGATCATGCACTGATCACGTGGCTGATCATGCACTGATCACGTGCTGATCATGCACTGATCACGTGGCTGATCATGCACTGATCACGTGGCTATCATGCACTGCTCACGTGGCTGATCATGCAATGATCATGTAGCTACCATGTACAGTCACGTGAATGATCATACACCCATCAGGTGACTGATCATGCACTGATCACGTGGCATGCATGCACTGGTCACAGACTGATCATGCACTGATCACGTCTATATCATGCACTGATCACATGACTGCCCGTGCACTGATCACGTGGATGATCATACACTAATCTTGTGACAGATCATGCACTGATCACGTGGCTGATCATGCACTGATACCGTGACTGAGCATGGACTGATCACATGACTATCATGTAGTGATCACGTGATTAATGGCGCTGATCATGTGACTGATCATGCGCTGATCATGTTTGCTATCATACACTGATCATGTGCCTCTGGAGGTAAACAAAGAGCTGAGTAGGCACGAATCAAACAGTCAGCAGGCAATAATCATGGAACTCAGGTGTGAGGAATCATGCTGCTCAGCTGGCAATAATCAAGCAGCTGAACAGGCAGGAATTATGCAGCACAGCTGGCAATTGTCAAGCAGATGACAGGCAGAATCGTGCAGCTCAGCTGGCAATTGTCAAGCAGATGAGCAGACAGTAATCACGCAGCTCAGCAGGCCCAGACGTGACTGAGCATGCACTGTTCACGTGGCTGATCATACACTGATCACGTGATGATCATGCACTGATCACTTGGATATCATGCACTGATCACGTGGCTGATCATGCACTGTTCACGTGTCTGACCATGCACTGATCACGTGGCTGATCATGCACTGATCACGAATGATCATGCACTGATCACGTGGCTATCATGCACTGATCACGTGGCTGAACATGCACTGTTCACGGCTGATCACACACCTGTCACGTGACATATCATGCACTGATCACGTGGCACTCATGCACTGATCACGTGGCTGATCATACTCTGCTCACGTAACTCATGCACACATCACGTGGCTATCATGCACTGCTCACGTGGCTCGTCATGGAATGATCACGTGGCAACCATATATCACGTGACTGATCATGCAAAGATCACGTAATGATCATGCACTGTTCATGTGACTGATCATGTACTGATCACGTGACTGATCATGCACTGATCACGGCTCATCATGCACTGATCACGTGGCTGATCATGACATGATCACTTGACTGATCGCACTGATCACGTGGCTATCATGCACTGATCACGTGGCTGATCATGCACTGATCACGTGGCTGATCATGCACTGATCATGTACTGATCACACACGTATCACGTGACTGATCATGCACTGATCACGTGGCTATCATGCACTGATCACGTGGCTGACCGTGCAATGATCACGTAGCTACCATGTACTGGTCACGAACTGATCATGCACTGATCACGCAATTGATCATGCACTGATCACGTGGCTGATCATGCACTGATCACGTGGCTGATCATACACCGATCACGTGACTGATCATGCACTGATCACGCGTGACTGATCATGCACTGATCACGTGGCTATCATGCACTGATCACTTGGCTGACATACACCGATCACGTGCTGGTCATGCACTGATCACGTGGCTGATCATGCACTGATCACGACTGATCATGCACTGATCGCGGTCGACTCATGCACTGATCACGTGGCTATCATGCACTGCTCACGCGGCTGATCATGCCATGATCACGAAGCTACCATGTACCGGTCACGTGACTGATCATGCACTGATCACGTGACTGATCATGCAGTGATCACGTGGCTATCATGAACTGCTCACGTGGCTGATCATGCAATGATCACGTAGCTACCATGTACAGGTCACGTGAATGATCATACACCCATCACGTGACTGATCATGCACTGATCACGTGGCTATCATGCACTGATCACGTGACTGATCATGCACTGATCACGTCTATATCATGCACTGATCACATGACTGCCCGTGCACTGATCACGTGGCTGATCATGCACTGATCATGCGACAGATCATGCACTGATCACGTGGCTGATCATGCACTGATACCGTGACTGAGCATGGACTGATCACATGACTATCATGTAGTGATCACGTGACTTAATGGCACTGATCACGTGACTGATCATGCGCTGATCATGTTTGCTATCATACACTGATCATGTGCCTCTGGAGGCAATAAACAAAGAGCTGAGTAGGCACGAATCAAACAGTCAGCAGGCAATAATCATGGAACTCAGGTGTGAGGAATCATGCTGCTCAGCTGGCAATAATCAAGCAGCTGAGCAGGCAGGAATTACGCAGCACAGCTGGCAATTGTCAAGCAGATGACAGGCAGGAATCGTGCAGCTCAGCTGGCAATTGTCAAGCAGATGAGCAGACAGTAATCACGCAGCTCAGCAGGCCCTGATCACGTGACTGAGCATGCACTGTTCACGTGGCTGATCATACACTGATCACGTGATGATCATGCACTGATCACGTGGATATCATGCACTGATCACGTGGCTGATCATACACTGTTCACGTTCGATCATGCACTGATCACGTGGCTGATCATGCACTGCTCACGTAACTGATCATGCACTGATCACGTGGCTATCATGCACTGATCACGTGGCTGAACATGCACTGATCACGCTGATCACACACCTGTCACGTGACATATCATGCACTGATCACGTGGCACTCATGCACTGATCACGTGGCTGATCATACTCTGCTCACGAACTCATGCACACATCACGTGGCTATCATGCACTGCTCACGCGGCTCGCTCATGGAATGATCACGTGAGCAACCATATACTGGTAACGTGACTGATCATGCAAAGATCACGTGAATGATCATGCACTGTTCACGTGACCGATCATGTACTGATCACGTGACTGATCATGCACTGACCACGTGGCTATCATGCTCTGCTCACGTGGCTGATCATGCAACGATCACGCAACCATGTACTGGTCACGTGACTGATCATGCACTGATCACGTACTGATCATGCACTGATCACGTGGCTCATCATGCACTGATCACGTGGCTGATCATGCACATCACGTGACTGATCATGCACTGATCACGTGGCTATCATGCACTGATCACGTGGCTGTCATGCACTGATCACGTGGCTGATCATGCACTGATCACGTGGCTGATCATGCACTGATCACGTGACTGATCATGCACTGATCACGTGGCTGATCATGCACTGATCACGTGGCTGATCATGCACTGATCACGTGGCTGATCATGCACTGATCACATGACTGATCATGCACTGATCACGTGACTGATCATGCACTGATCACGTGGCTATCATGCACTGATCACGTGGCTGGATCATACACTGATCACGTGCCTGATCATGCACTGATCACGTGGCTGATCATGCACTGATCACGTGGCTGATCATGCACTGATCACGTCTGATCATGCACTGATCACGTAGCTATCATGCACTGCTCACGTGGCTGATCATGCCATGATCACGCAGCTACCATGTACTGGTCACATGACTGATCATGCACTGATCACGTGACTGATCATGCAGTGATCACGTGGCTATCATGAACTACTCACGTGGCTGATCATGCAATGATCATGTAGCTACCATGTACAGGTCACGTGAATGATCATACACCCATCAGGTGACTGATCATGCACTGATCACGTGGCTATCATGCACTGATCACGAGACTGATCATGCACTGTTCACGTCTATATCATGCACTGATCACATGACTGCCCGTGCACTGATCACGTGGATGATCATACACTGATCTTGTGACAGATCATGCACTGATCACGTGGCTGATCATGCACTGATACCGTGACTGAGCATGGACTGATCACATGACTATCATGTAGTGATCACGTGACTTAATGGCGCTGATCATGTGACTGATCATGCGCTGATCATGTTTGCTATCATACACTGATCATGTGCCTCTGGAGGCAATAAACAAAGAGCTGAGTAGGCACGAATCAAACAGTCAGCAGGTAATCATGGAACTCAGGTGTGAGGAACATGCTGCTCAGCTGGCAATAATCAAGCAGCTGAGCAGGCAGGAATTATGCAGCACAGCTGGCAATTGTCAAGCAGATGACAGGCAGGAATCGTGCAGCTCAGCTGGCAATTGTCAAGCAGATGAGCAGACAGTAATCACGCAGCTCAGCAGGCCCAGATCACGTGACTGAGCATGCACTGTTCACGTGGCTGATCATACACTGATCACGTGATGATCATGCACTGATCACTTGGATATCATGCACTGATCACGTGGCTGATCATACACTGTTCACGTGTCTGACCATGCACTGATCACGTGGCTGATCATACACTGCTCACGTAACTGATCATGCACTGATCACGTGGCTATCATGCACTGATCACGTGGCTGAACATGCACTGTTCACGTGGCTGATCACACACCTGTCACGTGACATATCATGCACTGATCACGTGGCACTCATGCACTGATCACGGCTGATCATACTCTGCTCACGTAACTCATGCACACATCACGTGGCTATCATGCACTGCTCACGGGCTCGTCATGGAATGATCACGAGCAACCATATACTGGTAACGTGACTGATCATGCAGAGATCACGTAAATGATCATGCACTGTTCACGTGACTGATCATGTACCGATCACGTGACTGATCATGCACTGACCACGTGGCTATCATGCTCTGCTCACGTGGCTGAGCATGCACGATCACGAGCAACCATGTACTGGTCACGTGGCTGATCATGCACTGATCACGGAACTGATCCTGCACTGATCACGGCTCATCATGCACTGATCACGTGGCTGATCACACATGTATCACGTGACTGATCATGCACTGATCCCGCGGCTCTCATGCACTGATCACGTGTCATGCACTGATCACGTGGATATCATGCACTGATCACGTGGCTGATCGCACACGTATCACATGACTGATCATGCACTGATCACGTGCATCATGCACTGATCACGTATAATGCACTGATCACGTGGCTGATCAGGCAATGATCATGAGCTACCATGTACTGGTCACGTGACTGATCATGCACTGATCACGTAATTGATCATGCACTGATCACGTGGCTGATCATGCACTGATCACGTGGCTGATCATGCACTGATCACGCAACTGATCATGCACTGATCACGTGACTGATCATGCACTGATCACTATCACATGATCACGTGTTTGCTATCATGCACTGATCACGGCTGATCATGCAATGATCATGTAGCTACCATGTACTGGTCACATGACTGATCATGCACTGATCACGTGACTGATCATGCACTGATCACGTGGCTATGATCATGCAGACTGATTCATGCACTGATCACGTCTATATCATGCACTGATCACGTGATCTGTTCATGCACTGATCACGTGGCTGATCATACACTAATCATGTGACAGATCATGCACTGACACGTGGCTGATCATGCACTGATCACGTGACTGAGCATGGACTGATCACATGACTATCATGTAGTGACGTGACTTAATGGCGCTGATCATGTGACTGATCATGCGCTGATCATGTTTGCTATCATACACTGATCATGTGCCTCTGGAGGCAATAAACAAAGAGCTGAGTAGGCACGAATCAAACAGTCAGCAGGCAATAATCATGGAACTCAGGTGTGAGGAATCATGCTGCTCAGCTGGCAATAATCAAGCAGCTGAGCAGGCAGGAATTACGCAGCACAGCTGGCAATTGTCAAGCAGATGACAGGCAGGAATCGTGCAGCTCAGCTGGCAATTGTCAAGCAGATGAGCAGACAGTAATCACGCAGCTCAGCAGGCCCAGATCATGTGACTGAGCATGCACTGTTCACGTGGCTGATCATACACTGATCACGTGATGATCATGCACTGATCACTTGGATATCATGCACTGATCACGTGGCTGATCATACACTGTTCACGTGTCTGACCATGCACTGATCACGTGGCTGATCATACACTGCTCACGTAACTGATCATGCAATGATCACGTGGCTATCATGCACTGATCACGTGGCTGAACATGCACTGTTCACGTGGCTGATCACACACCTGTCACGTGACATATCATGCACTGATCACGTGGCACTCATGCACTGATCACGTGGCTGATCATACTCTGCTCACGTAACTCATGCACACATCACGTGGCTATCATGCACTGCTCACGTGGCTCGTCATGGAATGATCACGTAGCAACCATATACTGGTAACGTGACTGATCATGCAAAGATCACGTAACTGATCATGCACTGTTCACGTGACTGATCATGCACTGATCACGTGACTGATCATGCACTGACCACGTGGCTATCATGCTCTGCTCACGTGGCTGATCATGCAACGATCACGTAGCAACCATGTACTGGTCACGTGACTGATCATGCACTGATCACGTAATTGATCCTGCACTGATCACGTGGCTCATCATGCACCGATCACGTGGCTGATCACACATGTATCACGTGACTGATCATGCACTGATCACGTGGCTCTCGTGCACTGATCACGTGGCTGTCATGCACTGATCACTTGGCTATCATGCACTGATCACGTGGCTGATCATACACTGTATCATGACTGATCATGCACTGATCACGCAATTGATCATGCACTGATCACGTGGCTGGTCATGCACTGATCACGTGGCTGATCACACATGATCACGTGACTGATCATGCACTGATCACGTGGCTGATCATGCACTGATCACGTGGCTGTCATGCACTGATCACGTGGCTATCATGCACTGATCACGTGGCTGATCAAACACGTATCACATGACTGATCATGCACTGATCACGTGGCTATCATGCACTGATCACGTGGCTATCATGCACTGATCACGTGGCTGATCAGGCAATGATCACGTAGCTACCATGTACTGGTCACGTAACTGATCATGCACTGATCACGTAATTGATCATGCACTGATCATGTGGCTGATCATGCACTGATCACGTGGCTGATCATACACTGATCACATGACTGATCATGCACTGATCACGTGGCTGATCATGCACTGATCACGTGGCTATCATGCACTGATCACTTGGCTGGACATACACTGATCACGTGCCTGGTCATGCACTGATCACGTGGCTGATCATGCACTGATCACGTGACTGATCATGCACTGATCTCGTGTCTGATCATGCACTGATCACGTGGCTATCATGCACTGCTCACGTGGCTGATCATGCCATGATCACGCAGCTACCATGTACTGGTCACATGACTGATCATGCACTGATCACGTGACTGATCATGCAGTGATCACGTGGCTATCATGAACTACTCACGTGGCTGATCATGCAATGATCATGTAGCTACCATGTACAGGTCACGTGAATGATCATACACCCATCAAGTGACTGATCATGCACTGATCACGTGGCTATCATGCACTGATCACGAGACTGATCATGCACTGTTCACGTCTATATCATGCACTGATCACATGACTGCCCGTGCACTGATCACGTGGATGATCATACACTAATGTTCTGACAGATCATGCACTGATCACGTGGCTGATCATGCACTGATACCGTGACTGAGCATGGACTGATCACATGACTATCATGCAGTGATCACGTGACTTAATGACGCTGATCATGTGACTGATCATGCGCTGATCATGTTTGCTATCATACACTGATCATGTGCCTCTGGAGGCAATAAACAAAGAGCTGAGTAGGCACGAATCAAACAGTCAGCAGGCAATAATCATGGAACTCAGGTGTGAGGAATCATGCTGCTCAGCTGGCAATAATCAAGCAGCTGAGCAGGCAGGAATTACGCAGCACAGCTGGCAATTGTCAAGCAGATGACAGGCAGGAATCGTGCAGCTCAGCTGGCAATTGTCAAGCAGATGAGCAGACAGTAATCACGCAGCTCAGCAGGCCCAGATCACGTGACTGAGCATGCACTGTTCACGTGGCTGATCATACACTGATCACGTGATGATCATGCACTGATCACTTGGATATCATGCACTGATCACGTGGCTGATCATACACTGTTCACGTGTCTGACCATGCACTGATCACGTGGCTGATCATACACTGCTCACGTAACTGATCATGCACTGATCACGTGGCTATCATGCACTGATCACGTGGCTGAACATGCACTGTTCACGTGGCTGATCACACACCTGTCACGTGACATATCATGTACTGATCACGTGGCACTCATGCACTGATCACGTGGCTGATCATACTCTGCTCACGTAACTCATGCACACATCACGCGGCTATCATGCACCGCTCACGTGGCTCGTCATGGAATGATCACGTAGCAACCATATACTGGTAACGCGACTGATCATGCACAGATCACGTAAATGATCATGCACTGTTCACGTGACTGATCATGTACTGATCACGTGACTGATCATGCACTGACCACGTGGCTATCATGCTCTGCTCACGTGGCTGATCACGCAACGATCACGTAGCAACCATGTACTGGTCACGTGACTGATCATGCACTGATCACGTAATTGATCCTGCACTGATCACGTGGCTCATCATGCACTGATCACGTGGCTGATCACACATGTATCACGTGACTGATCATGCACTGATCACGTGGCTGATCATGCACTGATCACGTGGCTATCATGCACTGATCACGTGGCTGATCATGCACTGATCACGTGGCTACCATGTACTGATCACGTGACTGATCATGCACTGATCACGTGGCTGATCATGCACTGATCACGTGGCTATCATGCACTGATCACGTGGCTGATCACACATGATCACGTGACTGATCATGCACTGATCACGTGGCTGATCATGCACTGATCACGTGGCTGATCATGCACTGATCACGTGGCTGATCATGCACTGATCACGTAGCTGATCATGCACTGATCACGTGACTGATCATGCACTGATCACGTGACTGATCATGCACTGATCACGTGGCTGATCATGCACTGATCACGTGGCTGATCATGCACTGATCACGTGACTGATCATGCACTGATCACGTGACTGATCATGCACTGATCACGTGGCTGATCATGCACTGATCACGTGGCTATCATGCACTGATCACGTGGCTGATCATGCACTGATCACGCAGCTACCATGTACTGGTCACGTGACTGATCATGCACTGATCACGTGACTGATCATGCAGTGATCACGTGGCTATCATGCACTACTCACGTGGCTGATCATGCAATGATCATGTAGCTACCATGTACAGGTCACGTGAATGATCATACACCCATCAGGTGACTGATCATGCACTGATCACGTGGCTATCATGCACTGATCACGAGACTGATCATGCACTGTTCACGTCTATATCATGCACTGATCACATGACTGCCCGTGCACTGATCACGTGGATGATCATACACTAATCTTGTGACAGATCATGCACTGATCACGTGGCTGATCATGCACTGATACCGTGACTGAGCATGGACTGATCACATGACTATCATGTAGTGATCACGTGACTTAATGGCGCTGATCATGTGACTGATCATGCGCTGATCATGTTTGCTATCATACACTGATCACGTGCCTCTGGAGGCAATAAACAAAGAGCTGAGTAGGCACGAATCAAACAGTCAGCAGGCAATAATCATGGAACTCAGGTGTGAGGAATCATGCTGCTCAGCTGGCAATAATCAAGCAGCTGAGCAGGCAGGAATTACGCAGCACAGCTGGCAATTGTCAAGCAGATGACAGGCAGGAATCGTGCAGCTCAGCTGGCAATTGTCAAGCAGATGAGCAGACAGTAATCACGCAGCTCAGCAGGCCCAGATCACGTGACTGAGCATGCACTGTTCACGTGGCTGATCATACACTGATCACGTGATGATCATGCACTGATCACTTGGATATCATGCACTGATCACGTGGCTGATCATACACTGTTCACGTGTCTGACCATGCACTGATCACGTGGCTGATCATACACTGCTCACGTAACTGATCATGCACTGATCACGTGGCTATCATGCACTGATCACGTGGCTGAACATGCACTGTTCACGTGGCTGATCACACACCTGTCACGTGACATATCATGCACTGATCACGTGGCACTCATGCACTGATCACGTGGCTGATCATACTCTGCTCACGTAACTCATGCACACATCACGTGGCTATCATGCACTGCTCACGTGGCTCGTCATGGAATGATCACGTAGCAACCATATACTGGTAACGTGACTGATCATGCAAAGATCACGTAAATGATCATGCACTGTTCACGTGACTGATCATGTACTGATCACGTGACTGATCATGCACTGATCACGTGGCTATCATGCTCTGCTCACGTGGCTGATCATGCAACGATCACGTAGCAACCATGTACTGGTCACGTGACTGATCATGCACTGATCACGTAATTGATCCTGCACTGATCACGTGGCTCATCATGCACTGATCACGTGGCTGATCACACATGTATCACGTGACTGATCATGCACTGATCCCGTGGCTCTCATGCACTGATCACGTGGCTGTCATGCACTGATCACGTGGATATCATGCACTGATCACGTGGCTGATCACACACGTATCACGTGACTGATCATGCACTGATCACGTAATTGATCATGCACTGATCACGTGGCTATCATGCACTGATCACGTGGCTGATCACACATGATCACGTGACTGATCATGCACTGATCACGTGGCTATCATGCACTGATCACGTGTGCTGTCATGCACTGATCACGTGGATATCATGCACTGATCTGTGGCTGATCACACACGTATCACGACTGATCATGCACTGATCACGTGGCTATCATGCACTGATCACGTGGCTATCATGCACTGATCACGTGGCTGATCAGCAATGATCACGTAGCTACCATGTACTGATCACGAATGATCATGCACTGATCACGAATTGATCATGCACTGATCATGTGGCTGATCATGCACTGATCACGTGGCTGATCATGCACTGATCACATAACTGATCATGCACTGATCACGTGACTGATCATGCACTGATCACGTGGCTATCATGCACTGATCACGTGGCTGGACATACACTGATCACGCGCCTGGTCATGCACTGATCACGTGGCTGATCATGCACTGATCACGTGACTGATCATGCACTGATCTCGTGTCTGATCATGCACTGTGGCTATCATGCACTGCTCACGTGGCTGATCATGCCATGATCACGCAGCTACCATGTACTGGTCACATGACTGATCATGCACTGATCACGTGACTGATCATGCAGTGATCACGTGGCTATCATGAACTACTCACGTGGCTGATCATGCAATGATCATGTAGCTACCATGTACAGGTCACGTGAATGATCATACACCCATCAGGTGACTGATCATGCACTGATCACGTGGCTATCATGCACTGATCACGAGACTGATCATGCACTGTTCACGTCTATATCATGCACTGATCACATGACTGCCCGTGCACTGATCACGTGGATGATCATACACTAATCTTGTGACAGATCATGCACTGATCACGTGGCTGATCATGCACTGATACCGTGACTGAGCATGGACTGATCACGTGACTATCATGTAGTGATCACGTGACTTAATGGCGCTGATCATGTGACTGATCATGCGCTGATCATGTTTGCTATCATACACTGATCATGTGCCTCTGGAGGCAATAAACAAAGAGCTGAGTAGGCACGAATCAAACAGTCAGCAGGCAATAATCATGGAACTCAGGTGTGAGGAATCATGCTGCTCAGCTGGCAATAATCAAGCAGCTGAGCAGGCAGGAATTACGCAGCACAGCTGGCAATTGTCAAGCAGATGACAGGCAGGAATCGTGCAGCTCAGCTGGCAATTGTCAAGCAGATGAGCAGACAGTAATCACGCAGCTCAGCAGGCCCAGATCACGTGACTGAGCATGCACTGTTCACGTGGCTGATCATACACTGATCACGTGATGATCATGCACTGATCACTTGGATATCATGCACTGATCACGTGGCTGATCATGCACTGTTCACGTGTCTGACCATGCACTGATCACGTGGCTGATCATACACTGCTCACGTAACTGATCATGCACTGATCACGTGGCTATCATGCACTGATCACGTGGCTGAACATGCACTGTTCACGTGGCTGATCACACACCTGTCACGTGACATATCATGCACTGATCACGTGGCACTCATGCACTGATCACGTGGCTGATCATACTCTGCTCACGTAACTCATGCACACATCACGTGGCTATCATGCACTGCTCACGTGGCTCGTCATGGAATGATCACGTAGCAACCATATACTGGTAACGTGACTGATCATGCAAAGATCACGTAAATGATCATGCACTGTTCACGTGACTGATCATGTACTGATCACGTGACTGATCATGCACTGACCACGTGGCTATCATGCTCTGCTCACGTGGCTGATCATGCAACGATCACGTAGCAACCATGTACTGGTCACGTGACTGATCATGCACTGATCACGTAATTGATCCTGCACTGATCACGTGGCTCATCATGCACTGATCACGTGGCTGATCACACATGTATCACGTGACTGATCATGCACTGATCCCGTGGCTCGCATGCACTGATCACGTGGCTGTCATGCACTGATCACGTGGATATCATGCACTGATCGCGTGGCTGATCACACACGTATCACATGACTGATCATGCACTGATCACGTGGCTATCATGCACTGATCACGTGGCTATCATGCACTGATCACGTGGCTGATCAGGCAATGATCACGTAGCTACCATGTACTGTCACGTGACTGATCATGCACTGATCACGTAATTGATCATGCACTGATCATGTGGCTGATCATGCACTGATCACGTGGCTGATCATGCACTGATCACGTAACTGATCATGCACTGATCACGTGACTGATCATGCACTGATCACGTGGCTATCATGCACTGATCACGTGGCTGATCACACATGATCACGTGACTGATCATGCACTGATCACGTGGCTGATCATGCACTGATCACGTGGCTGATCATGCACTGATCACGTGGCTATCATGCACTGATCACGTGGCTGATCATGCACTGATCACGTGACTGATCATGCACTGATCACGTGGCTGATCATGCACTGATCACGTGACTGATCATGCACTGATCACGTGGCTATCATGCACTGATCACGTGGCTGATCATGCACTGATCACGTGGCTGATCACACACCTGCACGTGACATATCATGCACTGATCACGTGGCATCATGCACTGATCACGTGGCTGATCATGCTCTGCTCACGTAACTCATGCACTGATCACGTGACCATCATGCACTGATCACGTGGCTGTCATGCACTGATCACGTAGCAACCATGCACTGATCACGTGACTGATCATGCACTGATCACGTGGCTGATCATGCACTGATCACGTGACTGATCATGCACTGATCACGTGACTGATCATGCACTGATCACGTGGCTATCATGCACTGATCACGTGGCTGATCATGCAACGATCACGTGGCTACCATGTACTGATCACGTGACTGATCATGCACTGATCACGTAACTGATCATGCACTGATCACGTGGCTGATCATGCACTGATCACGTGGCTGATCACACATGATCACGTGACTGATCATGCACTGATCACGTGACTGTCATGCACTGATCACGTGGCTGTCATGCACTGATCACGTGGATATCATGCACTGATCACGTGGCTGATCATGCACTGATCACGTGCTGATCATGCACTGATCACGTGGCTGATCACATGATCACGTGACTGATCATGCACTGACGTGGCTGATCATGCACTGATCACGTGGCTATCATGCACTGATCACGTGGCTGATCATGCACTGATCACGTAGTGATCATGCACTGATCATGTGGCTGATCATGCACTGATCACGTGGCTGATCATGCACTGATCACGTAACTGATCATGCACTGATCACGTGACTATCATGCACTGATCACGTGGCTGAACATGCACTGATCACGTGGCTGATCACACACCTGTCACGTGACTTATCATGCACTGATCACGTGGCACTCATGCACTGATCACGTGGCTGATCATACTCTGATCACGTAACTCATGCACATCATGCTATCATGCACTGATCACGTGGCTCGTCATGGAATGATCACGTAGCAACCATATACTGGTAACGTGACTGATCATGCACTGATCACGTAAATGATCATGCACTGTCACGTGACTGATCATGCACTGATCACGTGACTGATCATGCACTGATCACGTGGCTATCATGCTCTGATCACGTGGCTGATCATGCACTGATCACGTAGCAACCATGCACTGGTCACGTGACTGATCATGCACTGATCACGTTGATCATGCACTGATCACGTGGCTGATCATGCACTGATCACGTGGCTGATCACACATGTATCACGTGACTGATCATGCACTGATCACGTGGCTATCATGCACTGATCACGTGGCTGTCATGCACTGATCACGTGGATATCATGCACTGATCACGTGGCTGATCACGTATCACATGACTGATCATGCACTGATCACGTGGCTATCATGCACTGATCACGTGGCTATCATGCACTGATCACGTGGCTGATCATGCAATGATCACGTGGCTACCATGTACTGATCACGTGACTGATCATGCACTGATCACGATTGATCATGCACTGATCATGTGGCTGATCATGCACTGATCACGTGGCTGATCATGCACTGATCACGTAACTGATCATGCACTGATCACGTGACTGATCATGCACTGATCACGTGGCTATCATGCACTGATCACGTGGCTGATCATACACTGATCACGTGCCTGATCATGCACTGATCACGTGGCTGATCATGCACTGATCACGTGACTGATCATGCACTGATCACGTGTCTGATCATGCACTGATCACGTGGCTATCATGCACTGCTCACGTGGCTGATCATGCCATGATCACGCAGCTACCATGTACTGGTCACATGACTGATCATGCACTGATCACGTGACTGATCATGCAGTGATCACGTGGCTATCATGAACTACTCACGTGGCTGATCATGCAATGATCATGTAGCTACCATGTACAGGTCACGTGAATGATCGTACACCCATCAGGTGACTGATCATGCACTGATCACGTGGCTATCATGCACTGATCACGAGACTGATCATGCACTGTTCACGTCTATATCATGCACTGATCACATGGCTGCCCGTGCACTGATCACGTGGATGATCATACACTAATCTTGTGACAGATCATGCACTGATCACGTGGCTGATCATGCACTGATACCGTGACTGAGCATGGACTGATCACATGACTATCATGTAGTGATCACGTGACTTAATGGCGCTGATCATGTGACTGATCATGCGCTGATCATGTTTGCTATCATACACTGATCATGTGCCTCTGGAGGCAATAAACAAAGAGCTGAGTAGGCACGAATCAAACAGTCAGCAGGCAATAATCATGGAACTCAGGTGTGAGGAATCATGCTGCTCAGCTGGCAATAATCAAGCAGCTGAGCAGGCAGGAATTACGCAGCACAGCTGGCAATTGTCAAGCAGATGACAGGCAGGAATCGTGCAGCTCAGCTGGCAATTGTCAAGCAGATGAGCAGACAGTAATCACGCAGCTCAGCAGGCCCAGATCACGTGACTGAGCATGCACTGTTCACGTGGCTGATCATACACTGATCACGTGATGATCATGCACTGATCACTTGGATATCATGCACTGATCACGTGGCTGATCATACACTGTTCACGTGTCTGACCATGCACTGATCACGTGGCTGATCATACACTGCTCACGTAACTGATCATGCACTGATCACGTGGCTATCATGCACTGAATACGTGGCTGAACATGCACTGTTCACGTGGCTGATCACACAGCTGTCACGTGACATATCATGCACTGATCACGTGGCACTCATGCACTGATCACGTGGCTGATCATACTCTGCTCACGTAACTCATGCACATCACGTGGCTATCATGCACTGCTCACGTGGCTGTCATGGAATGATCACGTAGCAACCATATACTGGTAACGTGACTGATCATGCAAAGATCACGTAAATGATCATGCACTGTTCACGTGACTGATCATGTACTGATCACGTGACTGATCATGCACTGATCACGTAATTGATCATGCACTGATCACGTGGCTGATCATGCACTGATCACGTGGCTGATCACACATGTATCACGTGACTGATCATGCACTGATCACGTGGCTCTCATGCACTGATCACGTGGCTGTCATGCACTGATCACGTGGATATCATGCACTGATCACGTGGCTGATCACACACGTATCACGTGACTGATCATGCACTGATCACGTGGCTATCATGCACTGATCACGTGGCTATCATGCACTGATCACGTGGCTGATCATGCATGATCACGTAGCTACCATGTACTGGTCACGTGACTGATCATGCACTGATCACGTAATTGATCATGCACTGATCATGTGGCTGATCATGCACTGATCACGTGGCTGATCATACACTGATCACATAACTGATCATGCACTGATCACGTGACTGATCATGCACTGATCACGTGGCTATCATGCACTGATCACGTGGCTGACATGCACTGATCACGTGCCTGATCATGCACTGATCACGTGACTGATCATGCACTGATCACGTGTCTGATCATGCACTGATCACGTGGCTATCATGCACTGCTCACGTGGCTGATCATGCCATGATCACGCAGCTACCATGTACTGGTCACATGACTGATCATGCACTGATCACGTGACTGATCATGCAGTGATCACGTGGCTATCATGAACTACTCACGTGGCTGATCATGCAATGATCATGTAGCTACCATGTACAGGTCACGTGAATGATCATACACCCATCAGGTGACTGATCATGCACTGATCACGTGGCTATCATGCACTGATCACGAGACTGATCATGCACTGTTCACGTCTATATCATGCACTGATCACATGACTGCCCGTGCACTGATCACGTGGATGATCATACACTAATCTTGTGACAGATCATGCACTGATCACGTGGCTGATCATGCACTGATACCGTGACTGAGCATGGACTGATCACATGACTATCATGTAGTGATCACGTGACTTAATGGCGCTGATCATGTGACTGATCATGCGCTGATCATGTTTGCTATCATACACTGATCATGTGCCTCTGGAGGCAATAAACAAAGAGCTGAGTAGGCACGAATCAAACAGTCAGCAGGCAATAATCATGGAACTCAGGTGTGAGGAATCATGCTGCTCAGCTGGCAATAATCAAGCAGCTGAGCAGGCAGGAATTACGCAGCACAGCTGGCAATTGTCAAGCAGATGACAGGCAGGAATCGTGCAGCTCAGCTGGCAATTGTCAAGCAGATGAGCAGACAGTAATCACGCAGCTCAGCAGGCCCAGATCACGTGACTGAGCATGCACTGTTCACGTGGCTGATCATACACTGATCACGTGATGATCATGCACTGATCACTTGGATATCATGCACTGATCACGTGGCTGATCATACACTGTTCACGTGTCTGACCATGCACTGATCACGTGGCTGATCATGCACTGCTCACGTAACTGATCATGCACTGATCACGTGGCTGAACATGCACTGTTCACGTGGCTGATCACACACCTGTCACGTGACATATCATGCACTGATCACGTGGCACTCATGCACTGATCACGTGGCTGATCATACTCTGCTCACGTAACTCATGCACACATCACGTGGCTATCATGCACTGCTCACGTGGCTCGTCATGGAATGATCACGTAGCAACCATATACTGGTAACGTGACTGATCATGCAAAGATCACGTAAATGATCATGCACTGTTCACGTGACTGATCATGTACTGATCACGTGACTGATCATGCACTGATCACGTGGCTATCATGCTCTGCTCACGTGGCTGATCATGCAACGATCACGTAGCAACCATGTACTGGTCACGTGACTGATCATGCACTGATCACGTAATTGATCCTGCACTGATCACGTGGCTCATCATGCACTGATCACGTGGCTGATCACACATGTATCACGTGACTGATCATGCACTGATCACGTGGCTCTCATGCACTGATCACGTGGCTGATCATGCACTGATCACGTGGATATCATGCACTGATCACGTGGCTGATCATGCACTGATCACGTGACTGATCATGCACTGATCACGTGGCTGATCATGCACTGATCACGTGGCTGATCATGCACTGATCACGTGGCTATCATGCACTGATCACGTGGCTGATCATGCACTGATCACGTGGCTGATCATGCACTGATCACGTGACTATCATGCACTGATCACGTGGACTCATGCACTGATCACGTGGCTGATCATACACTGATCACGTAACTCATGCACATCACGTGGCTATCATGCACTGATCACGTGGCTGATCATGCACTGATCACGTGGCTATCATGCACTGATCACGTGACTGATCATGCACTGATCACGTGGTGATCATGCACTGATCACGTGACTGATCATGCACTGATCACGTGACTGATCATGCACTGATCACGTGGCTATCATGCACTGATCACGTGGCTGATCATGCAATGATCACGTAGCTACCATGTACTGGTCACGTGACTGATCATGCACTGATCACGTGACTGATCATGCACTGATCACGTGGCTCATCATGCACTGATCACGTGGCTGATCACACATGATCACGTGACTGATCATGCACTGATCACGTGGATCATGCACTGATCACGTGGCTGATCATGCACTGATCACGTGGATATCATGCACTGATCACGTGGCTGATCACACACGTATCACATGACTGATCATGCACTGATCACGTGGCTATCATGCACTGATCACGTGGCTATCATGCACTGATCACGTGGCTGATCATGCACTGATCACGTAGCTACCATGCACTGATCACGTGACTGATCATGCACTGATCACGTGACTGATCATGCACTGATCACGTGGCTGATCATGCACTGATCACGTGGCTGATCATGCACTGATCACGTGACTGATCATGCACTGATCACGTGACTGATCATGCACTGATCACGTGGCTGATCATGCACTGATCACGTGGCTGATCATGCACTGATCACGTGCCTGATCATGCACTGATCACGTGGCTGATCATGCACTGATCACGTGACTGATCATGCACTGATCACGTGGCTGATCATGCACTGATCACGTGACTGATCATGCACTGATCACGTGCTGATCATGCACTGATCACGTGGCTATCATGCACTGCTCACGTGGCTGATCATGCATGATCACGCAGCTACCATGCACTGATCACGTGACTGATCATGCACTGATCACGTGGCTGATCATACACTGATCACGTGATGATCATGCACTGATCACTTGGATATCATGCACTGATCACGTGGCTGATCATACACTGTTCACGTGTCTGACCATGCACTGATCACGTGGCTGATCATACACTGCTCACGTAACTGATCATGCACTGATCACGTGGCTATCATGCACTGATCACGTGGCTGATCATGCACTGTTCACGTGGCTGATCACACACCTGTCACGTGACATATCATGCACTGATCACGTGGCACTCATGCACTGATCACGTGGCTGATCATACTCTGCTCACGTAACTCATGCACACATCACGTGGCTATCATGCACTGCTCACGTGGCTGTCATGGAATGATCACGTAGCAACCATATACTGGTCACGTGACTGATCATGCAAAGATCACGTAAATGATCATGCACTGTTCACGTGACTGATCATGTACTGATCACGTGACTGATCATGCACTGATCACGTGGCTATCATGCACTGCTCACGTGGCTGATCATGCAACGATCACGTAGCAACCATGTACTGGTCACGTGACTGATCATGCACTGATCACGTAATTGATCATGCACTGATCACGTGGCTCATCATGCACTGATCACGTGGCTGATCACACATGTATCACGTGACTGATCATGCACTGATCACGTGGCTCTCATGCACTGATCACGTGGCTGTCATGCACTGATCACGTGGATATCATGCACTGATCACGTGGCTGATCACACACGTATCACATGACTGATCATGCACTGATCACGTGGCTATCATGCACTGATCACGTGGCTATCATGCACTGATCACGTGGCTATCATGCACTGATCACGTGGCTGATCAGGCAATGATCACGTAGCTACCATGTACTGGTCACGTGACTGATCATGCACTGATCACGTAATTGATCATGCACTGATCATGTGGCTGATCATGCACTGATCACGTGGCTGATCATACACTGATCACATAACTGATCATGCACTGATCACGTGACTGATCATGCACTGATCACGTGGCTATCATGCACTGATCACTTGGCTGACATACACTGATCACGTGCCTGGTCATGCACTGATCACGTGGCTGATCATGCACTGATCACGTGACTGATCATGCACTGATCTCGTGTCTGATCATGCACTGATCACGTGGCTATCATGCACTGCTCACGTGGCTGATCATGCCATGATCACGCAGCTACCATGTACTGGTCACATGACTGATCATGCACTGATCACGTGACTGATCATGCAGTGATCACGTGGCTATCATGAACTACTCACGTGGCTGATCATGCAATGATCATGTAGCTACCATGTACAGGTCACGTGAATGATCATACACCCATCAGGTGACTGATCATGCACTGATCACGTGGCTATCATGCACTGATCACGAGACTGATCATGCACTGTTCACGTCTATATCATGCACTGATCACATGACTGCCCGTGCACTGATCACGTGGATGATCATACACTAATCTTGTGACAGATCATGCACTGATCACGTGGCTGATCATGCACTGATACCGTGACTGAGCATGGACTGATCACATGACTATCATGTAGTGATCACGTGACTTAATGGCGCTGATCATGTGACTGATCATGCGCTGATCATGTTTGCTATCATACACTGATCATGTGCCTCTGGAGGCAATAAACAAAGAGCTGAGTAGGCACGAATCAAACAGTCAGCAGGCAATAATCATGGAACTCAGGTGTGAGGAATCATGCTGCTCAGCTGGCAATAATCAAGCAGCTGAGCAGGCAGGAATTACGCAGCACAGCTGGCAATTGTCAAGCAGATGACAGGCAGGAATCGTGCAGCTCAGCTGGCAATTGTCAAGCAGATGAGCAGACAGTAATCACGCAGCTCAGCAGGCCCAGATCACGTGACTGAGCATGCACTGTTCACGTGGCTGATCATACACTGATCACGTGATGATCATGCACTGATCACTTGGATATCATGCACTGATCACGTGGCTGATCATACACTGTTCACGTGTCTGACCATGCACTGATCACGTGGCTGATCATGCACTGCTCACGTAACTGATCATGCACTGATCACGTGGCTATCATGCACTGATCACGTGGCTGAACATGCACTGTTCACGTGGCTGATCACACACCTGTCACGTGACATATCATGCACTGATCACGTGGCACTCATGCACTGATCACGTGGCTGATCATACTCTGCTCACGTAACTCATGCACACATCACGTGGCTATCATGCACTGCTCACGTGGCTCGTCATGGAATGATCACGTAGCAACCATATACTGGTCACGTGACTGATCATGCAAAGATCACGTAAATGATCATGCACTGTTCACGTGACTGATCATGTACTGATCACGTGACTGATCATGCACTGACCACGTGGCTATCATGCTCTGCTCACGTGGCTGATCATGCAACGATCACGTAGCAACCATGTACTGGTCACGTGACTGATCATGCACTGATCACGTAATTGATCCTGCACTGATCACGTGGCTCATCATGCACTGATCACGTGGCTGATCACACATGTATCACGTGACTGATCATGCACTGATCACGTGGCTCTCATGCACTGATCACGTGGCTGTCATGCACTGATCACGTGGATATCATGCACTGATCACGTGGCTGATCATACACTGTTCACGTGACTGATCATGCACTGATCACGTGGCTGATCATGCACTGATCACGTGACTGATCATGCACTGATCACGTGGCTATCATGCACTGATCACGTGGCTGATCATGCACTGATCACGTGGCTGATCATGCACTGTCACGTGACATATCATGCACTGATCACGTGGAATCATGCACTGATCACGTGGCTGATCATACACTGATCACGTAACTCATGCACTGATCACGTGGCTATCATGCACTGATCACGTGGCTGATCATGCAATGATCACGTGGCTACCATATACTGGTCACGTGACTGATCATGCACTGATCACGTAAATGATCATGCACTGATCACGTGACTGATCATGCACTGATCACGTGACTGATCATGCACTGATCACGTGGCTATCATGCACTGCTCACGTGGCTGATCATGCAACGATCACGTAGCAACCATGTACTGGTCACGTGACTGATCATGCACTGATCACGTAATTGATCATGCACTGATCACGTGGCTCATCATGCACTGATCACGTGGCTGATCACACATGTATCACGTGACTGATCATGCACTGATCCGTGGCTATCATGCACTGATCACGTGGCTGATCATGCACTGATCACGTGGATATCATGCACTGATCACGTGGCTGATCACACTATCACGTGACTGATCATGCACTGATCACGTGGCTATCATGCACTGATCACGTGGCTATCATGCACTGATCACGTGGCTGATCATGCAATGATCACGTAGCTACCATGTACTGGTCACGTGACTGATCATGCACTGATCACGTGACTGATCATGCACTGATCACGTGGCTGATCATGCACTGATCACGTGGCTGATCACACATGATCACGTGACTGATCATGCACTGATCACGTGGCTGATCATGCACTGATCACGTGGCTGATCATGCACTGATCACGTGGCTATCATGCACTGATCACGTGACTGATCATGCACTGATCACGTCTATATCATGCACTGATCACATGACTGCCCATGCACTGATCACGTGGATGATCATACACTGATCATGTGACAGATCATGCACTGATCACGTGGCTGATCATGCACTGATACCGTGACTGAGCATGGACTGATCACATGACTATCATGTACTGATCACGTGACTTAATGGCACTGATCATGTGACTGATCATGCACTGATCATGTTTGCTATCATACACTGATCATGTGCCTCTGGAGGCAATAAACAAAGAGCTGAGTAGGCACGAATCAAACAGTCAGCAGGCAATAATCATGGAACTCAGGTGTGAGGAATCATGCTGCTCAGCTGGCAATAATCAAGCAGCTGAGCAGGCAGGAATCGTGCAGCTCAGCTGGCACAGATCACGTGACTGATCATGCACTGTTCACGTGGCTGATCATGCACTGATCACGTGATGATCATGCACTGATCACGTGGCTATCATGCACTGATCACGTGGCTGATCATGCACTGATCACGTGTCTGACCATGCACTGATCACGTGGCTGATCATGCACTGATCACGTAACTGATCATGCACTGATCACGTGGCTCATCATGCACTGATCACGTGGCTGATCACACATGTATCACGTGACTGATCATGCACTGATCACGTGGCTCTCATGCACTGATCACGTGGCTGATCATGCACTGATCACGTGGATATCATGCACTGATCACGTGGCTGATCACACACGTATCACGTGACTGATCATGCACTGATCACGTGGCTATCATGCACTGATCACGTGGCTATCATGCACTGATCACGTGGCTGATCATGCAATGATCACGTAGCTACCATGTACTGGTCACGTGACTGATCATGCACTGATCACGTAATTGATCATGCACTGATCACGTGGCTGATCATGCACTGATCACGTGGCTGATCATGCACTGATCACGTGGCTGATCATGCACTGATCACGTGGCTGATCATGCACTGATCACGTGGCTGATCATGCACTGATCACGTGGCTGATCATGCACTGATCACGTGGCTGATCATGCACTGATCACGTGGCTGATCATGCACTGATCACGTGACTGATCATGCACTGATCTCGTGTCTGATCATGCACTGATCACGTGGCTATCATGCACTGCTCACGTGGCTGATCATGCCATGATCACGCAGCTACCATGTACTGGTCACATGACTGATCATGCACTGATCACGTGACTGATCATGCAGTGATCACGTGGCTATCATGCACTACTCACGTGGCTGATCATGCAATGATCATGTAGCTACCATGTACAGGTCACGTGAATGATCATACACCCATCAGGTGACTGATCATGCACTGATCACGTGGCTATCATGCACTGATCACGAGACTGATCATGCACTGATCACGTCTATATCATGCACTGATCACATGACTGCCCATGCACTGATCACGTGGATGATCATACACTAATCTTGTGACAGATCATGCACTGATCACGTGGCTGATCATGCACTGATACCGTGACTGAGCATGGACTGATCACATGACTATCATGTAGTGATCACGTGACTTAATGGCGCTGATCATGTGACTGATCATGCGCTGATCATGTTTGCTATCATACACTGATCATGTGCCTCTGGAGGCAATAAACAAAGAGCTGAGTAGGCACGAATCAAACAGTCAGCAGGCAATAATCATGGAACTCAGGTGTGAGGAATCATGCTGCTCAGCTGGCAATAATCAAGCAGCTGAGCAGGCAGGAATTACGCAGCACAGCTGGCAATTGTCAAGCAGATGACAGGCAGGAATCGTGCAGCTCAGCTGGCAATTGTCAAGCAGATGAGCAGACAGTAATCACGCAGCTCAGCAGGCCCAGATCACGTGACTGAGCATGCACTGTTCACGTGGCTGATCATGCACTGATCACGTGGCTGATCATGCACTGATCACGTGCAATCATGCACTGATCACGTGACTGATCATGCACTGATCACGTAACTGATCATGCACTGATCACGTGGCTGATCATGCACTGATCACGTGGCTGATCACACTGATCACGTGACTGATCATGCACTGATCACGTGGCTATCATGCACTGATCACGTGGCTGATCATGCACTGATCACGTGGCTATCATGCACTGATCACGTGGCTGATCACACACTGATCACGTGACTGATCATGCACTGATCACGTGGCTGATCATGCACTGATCACGTGGCTATCATGCACTGATCACGTGGCTGATCATGCAATGATCACGTAGCTACCATGCACTGGTCACGTGACTGATCATGCACTGATCACGTAATTGATCATGCACTGATCACGTGGCTGATCATGCACTGATCACGTGGCTGATCATGCACTGATCACGTGACTGATCATGCACTGATCACGTGACTGATCATGCACTGATCACGTGGCTATCATGCACTGATCACGTGGCTGATCATGCATGATCACGTAGCTACCATGTACTGGTCACGTGACTGATCATGCACTGATCACGTAATTGATCATGCACTGATCACGTGGCTGATCATGCACTGATCACGTGGCTGATCATACACTGATCACGTAACTGATCATGCACTGATCACGTGACTGATCATGCACTGATCACGTGGCTATCATGCACTGATCACGTGGCTGACATACACTGATCACGTGCCTGGTCATGCACTGATCACGTGGCTGATCATGCACTGATCACGTGACTGATCATGCACTGATCACGTGTCTGATCATGCACTGATCACGTGGCTATCATGCACTGCTCACGTGGCTGATCATGCCATGATCACGCAGCTACCATGTACTGGTCACATGACTGATCATGCACTGATCACGTGACTGATCATGCAGTGATCACGTGGCTATCATGCACTACTCACGTGGCTGATCATGCAATGATCATGTAGCTACCATGTACAGGTCACGTGAATGATCATACACCCATCAGGTGACTGATCATGCACTGATCACGTGGCTATCATGCACTGATCACGAGACTGATCATGCACTGTTCACGTCTATATCATGCACTGATCACATGACTGCCCATGCACTGATCACGTGGATGATCATACACTAATCTTGTGACAGATCATGCACTGATCACGTGGCTGATCATGCACTGATACCGTGACTGAGCATGGACTGATCACATGACTATCATGTAGTGATCACGTGACTTAATGGCGCTGATCATGTGACTGATCATGCGCTGATCATGTTTGCTATCATACACTGATCATGTGCCTCTGGAGGCAATAAACAAAGAGCTGAGTAGGCACGAATCAAACAGTCAGCAGGCAATAATCATGGAACTCAGGTGTGAGGAATCATGCTGCTCAGCTGGCAATAATCAAGCAGCTGAGCAGGCAGGAATTACGCAGCACAGCTGGCAATTGTCAAGCAGATGACAGGCAGGAATCGTGCAGCTCAGCTGGCAATTGTCAAGCAGATGAGCAGACAGTAATCACGCAGCTCAGCAGGCCCAGATCACGTGACTGAGCATGCACTGTTCACGTGGCTGATCATACACTGATCACGTGATGATCATGCACTGATCACTTGGATATCATGCACTGATCACGTGGCTGATCATACACTGTTCACGTGTCTGACCATGCACTGATCACGTGGCTGATCATACACTGCTCACGTAACTGATCATGCACTGATCACGTGGCTATCATGCACTGATCACGTGGCTGAACATGCACTGTTCACGTGGCTGATCACACACCTGTCACGTGACATATCATGCACTGATCACGTGGCACTCATGCACTGATCACGTGGCTGATCATACTCTGCTCACGTAACTCATGCACACATCACGTGGCTATCATGCACTGCTCACGTGGCTCGTCATGGAATGATCACGTAGCAACCATATACTGGTCACGTGACTGATCATGCAAAGATCACGTAAATGATCATGCACTGTTCACGTGACTGATCATGTACTGATCACGTGACTGATCATGCACTGATCACGTGGCTATCATGCTCTGCTCACGTGGCTGATCATGCAACGATCACGTAGCAACCATGTACTGGTCACGTGACTGATCATGCACTGATCACGTAATTGATCCTGCACTGATCACGTGGCTCATCATGCACTGATCACGTGGCTGATCACACATGTATCACGTGACTGATCATGCACTGATCACGTGGCTCTCATGCACTGATCACGTGGCTGTCATGCACTGATCACGTGGATATCATGCACTGATCACGTGGCTGATCACACACGTATCACATGACTGATCATGCACTGATCACGTGGCTATCATGCACTGATCACGTGGCTATCATGCACTGATCACGTGGCTGATCAGGCAATGATCACGTAGCTACCATGTACTGGTCACGTGACTGATCATGCACTGATCACGTAATTGATCATGCACTGATCATGTGGCTGATCATGCACTGATCACGTGGCTGATCATACACTGATCACATAACTGATCATGCACTGATCACGTGACTGATCATGCACTGATCACGTGGCTATCATGCACTGATCACTTGGCTGGACATACACTGATCACGTGCCTGATCATGCACTGATCACGTGGCTGATCATGCACTGATCACGTGACTGATCATGCACTGATCTCGTGTCTGATCATGCACTGATCACGTGGCTATCATGCACTGCTCACGTGGCTGATCATGCCATGATCACGCAGCTACCATGTACTGGTCACATGACTGATCATGCACTGATCACGTGACTGATCATGCAGTGATCACGTGGCTATCATGAACTACTCACGTGGCTGATCATGCAATGATCATGTAGCTACCATGTACAGGTCACGTGAATGATCATACACCCATCAGGTGACTGATCATGCACTGATCACGTGGCTATCATGCACTGATCACAGACTGATCATGCACTGTTCACGTCTATATCATGCACTGATCACATGACTGCCCATGCACTGATCACGTGGATGATCATACACTAATCTTGTGACAGATCATGCACTGATCACGTGGCTGATCATGCACTGATACCGTGACTGAGCATGGACTGATCACATGACTATCATGTAGTGATCACGTGACTTAATGGCGCTGATCATGTGACTGATCATGCGCTGATCATGTTTGCTATCATACACTGATCATGTGCCTCTGGAGGCAATAAACAAAGAGCTGAGTAGGCACGAATCAAACAGTCAGCAGGCAATAATCATGGAACTCAGGTGTGAGGAATCATGCTGCTCAGCTGGCAATAATCAAGCAGCTGAGCAGGCAGGAATTACGCAGCACAGCTGGCAATTGTCAAGCAGATGACAGGCAGGAATCGTGCAGCTCAGCTGGCAATTGTCAAGCAGATGAGCAGACAGTAATCACGCAGCTCAGCAGGCCCAGATCACGTGACTGAGCATGCACTGTTCACGTGGCTGATCATACACTGATCACGTGATGATCATGCACTGATCACTTGGATATCATGCACTGATCACGTGGCTGATCATACACTGTTCACGTGTCTGACCATGCACTGATCACGTGGCTGATCATGCACTGCTCACGTAACTGATCATGCACTGATCACGTGGCTATCATGCACTGATCACGTGGCTGAACATGCACTGTTCACGTGGCTGATCACACACCTGTCACGTGACATATCATGCACTGATCACGTGGCACTCATGCACTGATCACGTGGCTGATCATACTCTGCTCACGTAACTCATGCACACATCACGTGGCTATCATGCACTGCTCACGTGGCTCGTCATGGAATGATCACGTAGCAACCATATACTGGTCACGTGACTGATCATGCAAAGATCACGTAAATGATCATGCACTGTTCACGTGACTGATCATGTACTGATCACGTGACTGATCATGCACTGATCACGTGGCTGATCATGCACTGATCACGTGGCTGATCATGCACTGATCACGTGGCTGATCACACATGTATCACGTGACTGATCATGCACTGATCACGTGGCTCTCACGCACTGATCACGTGGCTGTCATGCACTGATCACGTGGATATCATGCACTGATCACGTGGCTGATCACACACGTATCACATGACTGATCATGCACTGATCACGTGGCTATCATGCACTGATCACGTGGCTATCATGCACTGATCACGTGGCTGATCATGCAATGATCACGTAGCTACCATGTACTGGTCACGTGACTGATCATGCACTGATCACGTAATTGATCATGCACTGATCATGTGGCTGATCATGCACTGATCACGTGGCTGATCATACACTGATCACATAACTGATCATGCACTGATCACGTGACTGATCATGCACTGATCACGTGGCTATCATGCACTGATCACTTGGCTGACATACACTGATCACGTGCCTGATCATGCACTGATCACGTGACTGATCATGCACTGATCACGTGTCTGATCATGCACTGATCACGTGGCTATCATGCACTGCTCACGTGGCTGATCATGCCATGATCACGCAGCTACCATGTACTGGTCACATGACTGATCATGCACTGATCACGTGACTGATCATGCAGTGATCACGTGGCTATCATGCACTACTCACGTGGCTGATCATGCAATGATCATGTAGCTACCATGTACAGGTCACGTGAATGATCATACACCCATCAGGTGACTGATCATGCACTGATCACGTGGCTATCATGCACTGATCACGAGACTGATCATGCACTGATCACGTCTATATCATGCACTGATCACATGACTGCCCATGCACTGATCACGTGGATGATCATACACTAATCTTGTGACAGATCATGCACTGATCACGTGGCTGATCATGCACTGATACCGTGACTGAGCATGGACTGATCACATGACTATCATGTAGTGATCACGTGACTTAATGGCGCTGATCATGTGACTGATCATGCGCTGATCATGTTTGCTATCATACACTGATCATGTGCCTCTGGAGGCAATAAACAAAGAGCTGAGTAGGCACGAATCAAACAGTCAGCAGGCAATAATCATGGAACTCAGGTGTGAGGAATCATGCTGCTCAGCTGGCAATAATCAAGCAGCTGAGCAGGCAGGAATTACGCAGCACAGCTGGCAATTGTCAAGCAGATGACAGGCAGGAATCGTGCAGCTCAGCTGGCAATTGTCAAGCAGATGAGCAGACAGTAATCACGCAGCTCAGCAGGCCCAGATCACGTGACTGAGCATGCACTGTTCACGTGGCTGATCATACACTGATCACGTGATGATCATGCACTGATCACTTGGATATCATGCACTGATCACGTGGCTGATCATACACTGTTCACGTGTCTGACCATGCACTGATCACGTGGCTGATCATACACTGCTCACGTAACTGATCATGCACTGATCACGTGGCTATCATGCACTGATCACGTGGCTGAACATGCACTGTTCACGTGGCTGATCACACACCTGTCACGTGACATATCATGCACTGATCACGTGGCACTCATGCACTGATCACGTGGCTGATCATACTCTGCTCACGTAACTCATGCACACATCACGTGGCTATCATGCACTGCTCACGTGGCTCGTCATGGAATGATCACGTAGCAACCATATACTGGTCACGTGACTGATCATGCAAAGATCACGTAAATGATCATGCACTGTTCACGTGACTGATCATGTACTGATCACGTGACTGATCATGCACTGATCACGTGGCTATCATGCTCTGCTCACGTGGCTGATCATGCAACGATCACGTAGCAACCATGTACTGGTCACGTGACTGATCATGCACTGATCACGTAATTGATCCTGCACTGATCACGTGGCTCATCATGCACTGATCACGTGGCTGATCACACATGTATCACGTGACTGATCATGCACTGATCACGTGGCTCTCATGCACTGATCACGTGGCTGTCATGCACTGATCACGTGGATATCATGCACTGATCACGTGGCTGATCACACACGTATCACATGACTGATCATGCACTGATCACGTGGCTATCATGCACTGATCACGTGGCTATCATGCACTGATCACGTGGCTGATCATGCAATGATCACGTAGCTACCATGTACTGGTCACGTGACTGATCATGCACTGATCACGTAATTGATCATGCACTGATCACGTGGCTGATCATGCACTGATCACGTGGCTGATCATGCACTGATCACGTGACTGATCATGCACTGATCACGTGACTGATCATGCACTGATCACGTGGCTATCATGCACTGATCACGTGGCTGACATGCACTGATCACGTGCCTGATCATGCACTGATCACGTGGCTGATCATGCAATGATCATGTAGCTACCATGTACAGGTCACGTGAATGATCATACACCCATCAGGTGACTAATCATGCACTGATCACGTGGCTATCATGCACTGATCACGAGACTGATCATGCACTGTTCACGTCTATATCATGCACTGATCACATGACTGCCCGTGCACTGATCACGTGGATGATCATACACTAATCTTGTGACAGATCATGCACTGATCACGTGGCTGATCATGCACTGATACCGTGACTGAGCATGGACTGATCACATGACTATCATGTAGTGATCACGTGACTTAATGGCGCTGATCATGTGACTGATCATGCGCTGATCATGTTTGCTATCATACACTGATCATGTGCCTCTGGAGGCAATAAACAAAGAGCTGAGTAGGCACGAATCAAACAGTCAGCAGGCAATAATCATGGAACTCAGGTGTGAGGAATCATGCTGCTCAGCTGGCAATAATCAAGCAGCTGAGCAGGCAGGAATTACGCAGCACAGCTGGCAATTGTCAAGCAGATGACAGGCAGGAATCGTGCAGCTCAGCTGGCAATTGTCAAGCAGATGAGCAGACAGTAATCACGCAGCTCAGCAGGCCCAGATCACGTGACTGAGCATGCACTGTTCACGTGGCTGATCATACACTGATCACGTGATGATCATGCACTGATCACTTGGATATCATGCACTGATCACGTGGCTGATCATACACTGTTCACGTGTCTGACCATGCACTGATCACGTGGCTGATCATACACTGCTCACGTAACTGATCATGCACTGATCACGTGGCTATCATGCACTGATCACGTGGCTGAACATGCACTGTTCACGTGGCTGATCACACACCTGTCACGTGACATATCATGCACTGATCACGTGGCACTCATGCACTGATCACGTGGCTGATCATACTCTGCTCACGTAACTCATGCACACATCACGTGGCTATCATGCACTGCTCACGTGGCTCGTCATGGAATGATCACGTAGCTACCATATACTGGTCACGTGACTGATCATGCAAAGATCACGTAAATGATCATGCACTGTTCACGTGACTGATCATGTACTGATCACGTGACTGATCATGCACTGATCACGTAGCTATCATGCTCTGCTCACGTGGCTGATCATGCAAGGATCACGTAGCAACCATGTACTGGTCACGTGACTGATCATGCACTGATCACGTAATTGATCCTGCACTGATCACGTGGCTCATCATGCACTGATCACGTGGCTGATCACACATGTATCACGTGACTGATCATGCACTGATCACGTGGCTGATCATGCACTGATCACGTGGCTGATCACACTGATCACGTGACTGATCATGCACTGATCACGTGGCTATCATGCACTGATCACGTGGCTATCATGCACTGATCACGTGGCTGATCATGCACGATCACGTGACTGATCATGCACTGATCACGTGGCTATCATGCACTGATCACGTGGCTGATCACACATGATCACGTGACTGATCATGCACTGATCACGTGGCTATCATGCACTGATCACGTGACTGATCATGCACTGATCACGTGGCTGATCATGCACTGATCACGTGACTGATCATGCACTGATCACGTGACTGATCATGCACTGATCACGTGGCTATCATGCACTGATCACGTGGCTGATCATGCACTGATCACGTAGCTATCATGCACTGATCACGTGACTGATCATGCACTGATCACGTGACTGATCATGCACTGATCACGTGGCTATCATGCACTGATCACGTGGCTGATCATGCACTGATCACGTAGCTACCATGTACTGGTCACGTGACTGATCATGCACTGATCACGTGACTGATCATGCACTGATCACGTGGCTGATCATGCACTGATCACGTGGCTATCATGCACTGATCACGTGACTGATCATGCACTGATCACGTGACTGATCATGCACTGATCACGTGGCTGATCATGCACTGATCACGTGGCTGATCATGCACTGATCACGTGACTGATCATGCACTGATCACGTGACTGATCATGCACTGATCACGTGGCTATCATGCACTGATCACGTGGCTGATCATGCATGATCACGCAGCTACCATGTACTGGTCACATGACTGATCATGCACTGATCACGTGACTGATCATGCACTGATCACGTGGCTATCATGCACTACTCACGTGGCTGATCATGCAATGATCATGTAGCTACCATGTACAGGTCACGTGAATGATCATACACCCATCAGGTGACTGATCATGCACTGATCACGTGGCTATCATGCACTGATCACGAGACTGATCATGCACTGATCACGTCTATATCATGCACTGATCACATGACTGCCCATGCACTGATCACGTGGATGATCATACACTAATCATGTGACAGATCATGCACTGATCACGTGGCTGATCATGCACTGATACCGTGACTGAGCATGGACTGATCACATGACTATCATGTAGTGATCACGTGACTTAATGGCGCTGATCATGTGACTGATCATGCGCTGATCATGTTTGCTATCATACACTGATCATGTGCCTCTGGAGGCAATAAACAAAGAGCTGAGTAGGCACGAATCAAACAGTCAGCAGGCAATAATCATGGAACTCAGGTGTGAGGAATCATGCTGCTCAGCTGGCAATAATCAAGCAGCTGAGCAGGCAGGAATTACGCAGCACAGCTGGCAATTGTCAAGCAGATGACAGGCAGGAATCGTGCAGCTCAGCTGGCAATTGTCAAGCAGATGAGCAGACAGTAATCACGCAGCTCAGCAGGCCCAGATCACGTGACTGAGCATGCACTGTTCACGTGGCTGATCATACACTGATCACGTGATGATCATGCACTGATCACTTGGATATCATGCACTGATCACGTGGCTGATCATACACTGATCACGTGTCTGACCATGCACTGATCACGTGGCTGATCACACACTGTCACGTGACATATCATGCACTGATCACGTGGCACTCATGCACTGATCACGTGGCTGATCATACACTGCTCACGTAACTCATGCACACATCACGTGGCTATCATGCACTGATCACGTGGCTCGTCATGGAATGATCACGTAGCTACCATATACTGGTCACGTGACTGATCATGCACTGATCACGTAAATGATCATGCACTGATCACGTGACTGATCATGCACTGATCACGTGACTGATCATGCACTGATCACGTGGCTATCATGCACTGCTCACGTGGCTGATCATGCAACGATCACGTAGCAACCATGTACTGGTCACGTGACTGATCATGCACTGATCACGTAATTGATCATGCACTGATCACGTGGCTCATCATGCACTGATCACGTGGCTGATCACACATGATCACGTGACTGATCATGCACTGATCACGTGGCTGATCATGCACTGATCACGTGGCTGATCATGCACTGATCACGTGGCTATCATGCACTGATCACGTGACTGATCATGCACTGATCACGTCTATATCATGCACTGATCACATGACTGCCCATGCACTGATCACGTGGATGATCATACACTGATCATGTGACAGATCATGCACTGATCACGTGGCTGATCATGCACTGATACGTGACTGAGCATGGACTGATCACATGACTATCATGTAGTGATCACGTGACTTAATGGCGCTGATCATGTGACTGATCATGCACTGATCATGTTTGCTATCATACACTGATCATGTGCCTCTGGAGGCAATAAACAAAGAGCTGAGTAGGCACGAATCAAACAGTCAGCAGGCAATAATCATGGAACTCAGCTGTGAGGAATCATGCTGCTCAGCTGGCAATAATCAAGCAGCTGAGCAGGCAGGAATCGTGCAGCTCAGCTGGCACAGATCACGTGACTGAGCATGCACTGATCACGTGGCTGATCATACACTGATCACGTGATGATCATGCACTGATCACGTGGATATCATGCACTGATCACGTGGCTGATCATACACTGATCACGTGACTCATGCACTGATCACGTGGCTATCATGCACTGATCACGTGGCTGATCATGCACTGATCACGTGGCAATCATGCACTGATCACGTGACTGATCATGCACTGATCACGTGGCTGATCATGCACTGATCACGTGACTGATCATGCACTGATCACGTGACTGATCATGCACTGATCACGTGGCTATCATGCACTGATCACGTGGCTGATCATGCACTGATCACGTAGCAACCATGCACTGATCACGTGACTGATCATGCACTGATCACGTGGCTGATCATGCACTGATCACGTGGCTGATCATGCACTGATCACGTGGCTGATCATGCACTGATCACGTGACTGATCATGCACTGATCACGTAACTGATCATGCACTGATCACGTGGCTGATCATGCACTGATCACGTGGCTGATCACACATGATCACGTGACTGATCATGCACTGATCACGTGGCTATCATGCACTGATCACGTGGCTGTCATGCACTGATCACGTGGATATCATGCACTGATCACGTGGCTGATCACACACGTATCACGTGACTGATCATGCACTGATCACGTGGCTATCATGCACTGATCACGTGGCTATCATGCACTGATCACGTGGCTGATCATGCAATGATCACGTAGCTACCATGTACTGGTCACGTGACTGATCATGCACTGATCACGTAATTGATCATGCACTGATCACGTGGCTGATCATGCACTGATCACGCACTGATCACGTGGCTGATCATGCACTGATCACGTGACTGATCATGCACTGATCACGTGGCTGATCATGCACTGATCACGTGACTGATCATGCACTGATCACGTGGCTGATCATGCACTGATCACGTGACTGATCATGCACTGATCACGTGACTGATCATGCACTGATCACGTGGCTATCATGCACTGCTCACGTGGCTGATCATGCCATGATCACGCAGCTACCATGTACTGGTCACATGACTGATCATGCACTGATCACGTGACTGATCATGCAGTGATCACGTGGCTATCATGCACTACTCACGTGGCTGATCATGCAATGATCATGTAGCTACCATGTACAGGTCACGTGAATGATCATACACCCATCAGGTGACTGATCATGCACTGATCACGTGGCTATCATGCACTGATCACGAGACTGATCATGCACTGATCACGTCTATATCATGCACTGATCACATGACTGCCCATGCACTGATCACGTGGATGATCATACACTAATCTTGTGACAGATCATGCACTGATCACGTGGCTGATCATGCACTGATACCGTGACTGAGCATGGACTGATCACATGACTATCATGTAGTGATCACGTGACTTAATGGCGCTGATCATGTGACTGATCATGCGCTGATCATGTTTGCTATCATACACTGATCATGTGCCTCTGGAGGCAATAAACAAAGAGCTGAGTAGGCACGAATCAAACAGTCAGCAGGCAATAATCATGGAACTCAGGTGTGAGGAATCATGCTGCTCAGCTGGCAATAATCAAGCAGCTGAGCAGGCAGGAATTACGCAGCACAGCTGGCAATTGTCAAGCAGATGACAGGCAGGAATCGTGCAGCTCAGCTGGCAATTGTCAAGCAGATGAGCAGACAGTAATCACGCAGCTCAGCAGGCCCAGATCACGTGACTGAGCATGCACTGTTCACGTGGCTGATCATACACTGATCACGTGACTGATCATGCACTGATCACGTGGCTATCATGCACTGATCACGTGGCTGATCATGCACTGATCACGTGCTGACCATGCACTGATCACGTGACTGATCATGCACTGATCACGTAACTGATCATGCACTGATCACGTGGCTGATCATGCACTGATCACGTGGCTGATCACACATGTGTCACGTGACTGATCATGCACTGATCACGTGGCTATCATGCACTGATCACGTGGCTGATCATGCACTGATCACGTGGATATCATGCACTGATCACGTGGCTGATCACACACGTATCACGTGACTGATCATGCACTGATCACGTGGCTATCATGCACTGATCACGTGGCTATCATGCACTGATCACGTGGCTGATCATGCACTGATCACGTAGCTATCATGTACTGGTCACGTGACTGATCATGCACTGATCACGTGATTGATCATGCACTGATCACGTGGCTGATCATGCACTGATCACGTGGCTGATCATGCACTGATCACGTGACTGATCATGCACTGATCACGTGACTGATCATGCACTGATCACGTGGCTATCATGCACTGATCACGTGGCTGATCATGCACTGATCACGTGCCTGATCATGCACTGATCACGTGGCTGATCATGCACTGATCACGTGACTGATCATGCACTGATCACGTGTCTGATCATGCACTGATCACGTGGCTATCATGCACTGCTCACGTGGCTGATCATGCCATGATCACGCAGCTACCATGTACTGGTCACATGACTGATCATGCACTGATCACGTGACTGATCATGCAGTGATCACGTGGCTATCATGCACTACTCACGTGGCTGATCATGCAATGATCATGTAGCTACCATGTACAGGTCACGTGAATGATCATACACCCATCAGGTGACTGATCATGCACTGATCACGTGGCTATCATGCACTGATCACGAGACTGATCATGCACTGATCACGTCTATATCATGCACTGATCACATGACTGCCCATGCACTGATCACGTGGATGATCATACACTAATCATGTGACAGATCATGCACTGATCACGTGGCTGATCATGCACTGATACCGTGACTGAGCATGGACTGATCACATGACTATCATGTAGTGATCACGTGACTTAATGGCGCTGATCATGTGACTGATCATGCGCTGATCATGTTTGCTATCATACACTGATCATGTGCCTCTGGAGGCAATAAACAAAGAGCTGAGTAGGCACGAATCAAACAGTCAGCAGGCAATAATCATGGAACTCAGGTGTGAGGAATCATGCTGCTCAGCTGGCAATAATCAAGCAGCTGAGCAGGCAGGAATTACGCAGCACAGCTGGCAATTGTCAAGCAGATGACAGGCAGGAATCGTGCAGCTCAGCTGGCAATTGTCAAGCAGATGAGCAGACAGTAATCACGCAGCTCAGCAGGCCCAGATCACGTGACTGAGCATGCACTGTTCACGTGGCTGATCATACACTGATCACGTGATGATCATGCACTGATCACTTGGATATCATGCACTGATCACGTGGCTGATCATGCACTGATCACGTGCTGACCATGCACTGATCACGTGGCTGATCATGCACTGATCACGTAACTGATCATGCACTGATCACGTGGCTGATCATGCACTGATCACGTGGCTGATCATGCACTGATCACGTGACTGATCATGCACTGATCACGTGGCTATCATGCACTGATCACGTGGCTGATCATGCACTGATCACGTGGCTGATCATGCACTGATCACGTGGCTGATCATGCAATGATCATGTAGCTACCATGTACTGGTCACGTGAATGATCATGCACCCATCACGTGACTGATCATGCACTGATCACGTGGCTATCATGCACTGATCACGTGACTGATCATGCACTGATCACGTCTATATCATGCACTGATCACATGACTGCATCATGCACTGATCACGTGGATGATCATACACTGATCATGTGACAGATCATGCACTGATCACGTGGCTGATCATGCACTGATACCGTGACTGAGCATGGACTGATCACATGACTATCATGTAGTGATCACGTGACTTAATGGCGCTGATCATGTGACTGATCATGCACTGATCATGTTTGCTATCATACACTGATCATGTGCCTCTGGAGGCAATAAACAAAGAGCTGAGTAGGCACGAATCAAACAGTCAGCAGGCAATAATCATGGAACTCAGGTGTGAGGAATCATGCTGCTCAGCTGGCAATAATCAAGCAGCTGAGCAGGCAGGAATTACACAGCACAGCTGGCAATTGTCAAGCAGATGACAGGCAGGAATCGTGCAGCTCAGCTGGCAATTGTCAAGCAGATGAGCAGACAGTAATCACGCAGCTCAGCAGGCCCTGATCACGTGACTGAGCATGCACTGTTCACGTGGCTGATCATACACTGATCACGTGATGATCATGCACTGATCACTTGGATATCATGCACTGATCACGTGGCTGATCATACACTGTTCACGTGTCTGACCATGCACTGATCACGTGGCTGATCATACACTGCTCACGTAACTGATCATGCACTGATCACGTGGCTATCATGCACTGATCACGTGGCTGATCATGCACTGTTCACGTGGCTGATCACACACCTGTCACGTGACATATCATGCACTGATCACGTGGCACTCATGCACTGATCACGTGGCTGATCATACTCTGCTCACGTAACTCATGCACACATCACGTGGCTATCATGCACTGCTCACGTGGCTCGTCATGGAATGATCACGTAGCTACCATATACTGGTCACGTGACTGATCATGCACTGATCACGTAAATGATCATGCACTGTTCACGTGACTGATCATGCACTGATCACGTGACTGATCATGCACTGATCACGTGGCTATCATGCACTGATCACGTGGCTGATCATGCAACGATCACGTAGCAACCATGTACTGGTCACGTGACTGATCATGCACTGATCACGTAATTGATCATGCACTGATCACGTGGCTATCATGCACTGATCACGTGGCTGATCATGCAATGATCACGTAGCTATCATGCACTGATCACGTGACTGATCATGCACTGATCACGTAATTGATCATGCACTGATCACGTGGCTGATCATGCACTGATCACGTGGCTATCATGCACTGATCACGTGACTGATCATGCACTGATCACGTGATTGATCATGCACTGATCACGTGGCTGATCATGCACTGATCACGTGGCTGATCATGCACTGATCACGTGACTGATCATGCACTGATCACGTGACTGATCATGCACTGATCACGTGGCTATCATGCACTGATCACGTGGCTGATCATGCATGATCACGCAGCTACCATGTACTGGTCACATGACTGATCATGCACTGATCACGTGACTGATCATGCACTGATCACGTGGCTATCATGCACTACTCACGTGGCTGATCATGCAATGATCATGTAGCTACCATGTACAGGTCACGTGAATGATCATACACCCATCAGGTGACTGATCATGCACTGATCACGTGGCTATCATGCACTGATCACGAGACTGATCATGCACTGATCACGTCTATATCATGCACTGATCACATGACTGCCCATGCACTGATCACGTGGATGATCATACACTAATCATGTGACAGATCATGCACTGATCACGTGGCTGATCATGCACTGATACCGTGACTGAGCATGGACTGATCACATGACTATCATGTAGTGATCACGTGACTTAATGGCGCTGATCATGTGACTGATCATGCGCTGATCATGTTTGCTATCATACACTGATCATGTGCCTCTGGAGGCAATAAACAAAGAGCTGAGTAGGCACGAATCAAACAGTCAGCAGGCAATAATCATGGAACACAGGTGTGAGGAATCATGCTGCTCAGCTGGCAATAATCAAGCAGCTGAGCAGGCAGGAATTACGCAGCACAGCTGGCAATTGTCAAGCAGATGACAGGCAGGAATCGTGCAGCTCAGCTGGCAATTGTCAAGCAGATGAGCAGACAGTAATCACGCAGCTCAGCAGGCCCTGATCACGTGACTGAGCATGCACTGTTCACGTGGCTGATCATACACTGATCACGTGATGATCATGCACTGATCACTTGGATATCATGCACTGATCACGTGGCTGATCATGCACTGATCACGTGGCTGACCATGCACTGATCACGTGACTGATCATGCACTGATCACGTAACTGATCATGCACTGATCACGTGGCTGATCATGCACTGATCACGTGGCTGATCATGCACTGATCACGTGACTGATCATGCACTGATCACGTGGCTATCATGCACTGATCACGTGGCTGATCATGCACTGATCACGTGGCTGATCATGCACTGATCACGTGGCTGATCATGCAATGATCATGTAGCTACCATGTACAGGTCACGTGAATGATCATACACCCATCAGGTGACTGATCATGCACTGATCACGTGGCTATCATGCACTGATCACGAGACTGATCATGCACTGATCACGTCTATATCATGCACTGATCACATGACTGCATCATGCACTGATCACGTGGATGATCATACACTAATCTTGTGACAGATCATGCACTGATCACGTGGCTGATCATGCACTGATACCGTGACTGAGCATGGACTGATCACATGACTATCATGTAGTGATCACGTGACTTAATGGCGCTGATCATGTGACTGATCATGCGCTGATCATGTTTGCTATCATACACTGATCATGTGCCTCTGGAGGCAATAAACAAAGAGCTGAGTAGGCACGAATCAAACAGTCAGCAGGCAATAATCATGGAACTCAGGTGTGAGGAATCATGCTGCTCAGCTGGCAATAATCAAGCAGCTGAGCAGGCAGGAATTACGCAGCACAGCTGGCAATTGTCAAGCAGATGACAGGCAGGAATCGTGCAGCTCAGCTGGCAATTGTCAAGCAGATGAGCAGACAGTAATCACGCAGCTCAGCAGGCCCAGATCACGTGACTGAGCATGCACTGTTCACGTGGCTGATCATACACTGATCACGTGATGATCATGCACTGATCACTTGGATATCATGCACTGATCACGTGGCTGATCATACACTGTTCACGTGTCTGACCATGCACTGATCACGTGGCTGATCATACACTGCTCACGTAACTGATCATGCACTGATCACGTGGCTATCATGCACTGATCACGTGGCTGAACATGCACTGTTCACGTGGCTGATCACACACCTGTCACGTGACATATCATGCACTGATCACGTGGCACTCATGCACTGATCACGTGGCTGATCATACTCTGCTCACGTAACTCATGCACACATCACGTGGCTATCATGCACTGCTCACGTGGCTCGTCATGGAATGATCACGTAGCAACCATATACTGGTCACGTGACTGATCATGCACAGATCACGTAAATGATCATGCACTGTTCACGTGACTGATCATGTACTGATCACGTGACTGATCATGCACTGATCACGTGGCTATCATGCTCTGCTCACGTGGCTGATCATGCAACGATCACGTAGCAACCATGTACTGGTCACGTGACTGATCATGCACTGATCACGTAATTGATCATGCACTGATCACGTGGCTATCATGCACTGATCACGTGGCTGATCATGCACTGATCACGTGCTATCATGCACTGATCACGTGACTGATCATGCACTGATCACGTAATTGATCATGCACTGATCACGTGGCTGATCATGCACTGATCACGTGGCTATCATGCACTGATCACGTGACTGATCATGCACTGATCACGTGGCTGATCATGCACTGATCACGTGGCTGATCATGCACTGATCACGTGGCTGATCATGCACTGATCACGTGACTGATCATGCACTGATCACGTGACTGATCATGCACTGATCACGTGGCTATCATGCACTGCTCACGTGGCTGATCATGCCATGATCACGCAGCTACCATGTACTGGTCACATGACTGATCATGCACTGATCACGTGACTGATCATGCAGTGATCACGTGGCTATCATGCACTACTCACGTGGCTGATCATGCAATGATCATGTAGCTACCATGTACAGGTCACGTGAATGATCATACACCCATCAGGTGACTGATCATGCACTGATCACGTGGCTATCATGCACTGATCACGAGACTGATCATGCACTGATCACGTCTATATCATGCACTGATCACATGACTGCCCATGCACTGATCACGTGGATGATCATACACTAATCATGTGACAGATCATGCACTGATCACGTGGCTGATCATGCACTGATACCGTGACTGAGCATGGACTGATCACATGACTATCATGTAGTGATCACGTGACTTAATGGCGCTGATCATGTGACTGATCATGCGCTGATCATGTTTGCTATCATACACTGATCATGTGCCTCTGGAGGCAATAAACAAAGAGCTGAGTAGGCACGAATCAAACAGTCAGCAGGCAATAATCATGGAACTCAGGTGTGAGGAATCATGCTGCTCAGCTGGCAATAATCAAGCAGCTGAGCAGGCAGGAATTACGCAGCACAGCTGGCAATTGTCAAGCAGATGACAGGCAGGAATCGTGCAGCTCAGCTGGCAATTGTCAAGCAGATGAGCAGACAGTAATCACGCAGCTCAGCAGGCCCAGATCACGTGACTGAGCATGCACTGTTCACGTGGCTGATCATACACTGATCACGTGATGATCATGCACTGATCACTTGGATATCATGCACTGATCACGTGGCTGATCATACACTGTTCACGTGTCTGACCATGCACTGATCACGTGGCTGATCATACACTGCTCACGTGGCTGATCATGCACTGATCACGTGGCTATCATGCACTGATCACGTGGCTGATCATGCACTGATCACGTGGCTGAACATGCACTGTTCACGTGGCTGATCACACACTGTCACGTGACATATCATGCACTGATCACGTGGCACTCATGCACTGATCACGTGGCTGATCATACTCTGCTCACGTAACTCATGCACACATCACGTGGCTATCATGCACTGCTCACGTGGCTCGTCATGGAATGATCACGTAGCAACCATATACTGGTCACGTGACTGATCATGCACTGATCACGTAAATGATCATGCACTGTTCACGTGACTGATCATGTACTGATCACGTGACTGATCATGCACTGATCACGTGGCTATCATGCACTGCTCACGTGGCTGATCATGCAACGATCACGTAGCAACCATGTACTGGTCACGTGACTGATCATGCACTGATCACGTAATTGATCATGCACTGATCACGTGGCTCATCATGCACTGATCACGTGGCTGATCACACATGTATCACGTGACTGATCATGCACTGATCACGTGGCTGATCATGCACTGATCACGTGGCTGATCATGCACTGATCACGTGGATATCATGCACTGATCACGTGACTGATCATGCACTGATCACGTCTATATCATGCACTGATCACATGACTGCCCATGCACTGATCACGTGGATGATCATACACTAATCATGTGACAGATCATGCACTGATCACGTGGCTGATCATGCACTGATACCGTGACTGAGCATGGACTGATCACATGACTATCATGTAGTGATCACGTGACTTAATGGCGCTGATCATGTGACTGATCATGCACTGATCATGTTTGCTATCATACACTGATCATGTGCCTCTGGAGGCAATAAACAAAGAGCTGAGTAGGCACGAATCAAACAGTCAGCAGGCAATAATCATGGAACTCAGCTGTGAGGAATCATGCTGCTCAGCTGGCAATAATCAAGCAGCTGAGCAGGCAGGAATCGTGCAGCTCAGCTGGCACAGATCACGTGACTGATCATGCACTGATCACGTGGCTGATCATACACTGATCACGTGATGATCATGCACTGATCACGTGGATATCATGCACTGATCACGTGGCTGATCATACACTGATCACGTGACTCATGCACTGATCACGTGGCTATCATGCACTGATCACGTGGCTGTCATGCAATGATCACGTAGCAACCATATACTGGTCACGTGACTGATCATGCACTGATCACGTAAATGATCATGCACTGATCACGTGACTGATCATGCACTGATCACGTGACTGATCATGCACTGATCACGTGGCTATCATGCACTGATCACGTGGCTGATCATGCACGATCACGTAGCAACCATGTACTGGTCACGTGACTGATCATGCACTGATCACGTAATTGATCATGCACTGATCACGTGGCTGATCATGCACTGATCACGTGGCTGATCACACATGTATCACGTGACTGATCATGCACTGATCACGTGGCTCTCATGCACTGATCACGTGGCTGTCATGCACTGATCACGTGGATATCATGCACTGATCACGTGGCTGATCACACACGTATCACATGACTGATCATGCACTGATCACGTGGCTATCATGCACTGATCACGTGGCTATCATGCACTGATCACGTGGCTGATCATGCAATGATCACGTAGCTACCATGTACTGGTCACGTGACTGATCATGCACTGATCACGTAATTGATCATGCACTGATCATGTGGCTGATCATGCACTGATCACGCACTGATCACGTGGCTGATCATGCACTGATCACGTGACTGATCATGCACTGATCACGTGGCTGATCATGCACTGATCACGTGACTGATCATGCACTGATCACGTGGCTGATCATGCACTGATCACGTGACTGATCATGCACTGATCACGTGACTGATCATGCACTGATCACGTGGCTATCATGCACTGCTCACGTGGCTGATCATGCCATGATCACGCAGCTACCATGTACTGGTCACATGACTGATCATGCACTGATCACGTGACTGATCATGCAGTGATCACGTGGCTATCATGCACTACTCACGTGGCTGATCATGCAATGATCATGTAGCTACCATGTACAGGTCACGTGAATGATCATACACCCATCAGGTGACTGATCATGCACTGATCACGTGGCTATCATGCACTGATCACGAGACTGATCATGCACTGATCACGTCTATATCATGCACTGATCACATGACTGCCCATGCACTGATCACGTGGATGATCATACACTAATCATGTGACAGATCATGCACTGATCACGTGGCTGATCATGCACTGATACCGTGACTGAGCATGGACTGATCACATGACTATCATGTAGTGATCACGTGACTTAATGGCGCTGATCATGTGACTGATCATGCGCTGATCATGTTTGCTATCATACACTGATCATGTGCCTCTGGAGGCAATAAACAAAGAGCTGAGTAGGCACGAATCAAACAGTCAGCAGGCAATAATCATGGAACTCAGGTGTGAGGAATCATGCTGCTCAGCTGGCAATAATCAAGCAGCTGAGCAGGCAGGAATTACGCAGCACAGCTGGCAATTGTCAAGCAGATGACAGGCAGGAATCGTGCAGCTCAGCTGGCAATTGTCAAGCAGATGAGCAGACAGTAATCACGCAGCTCAGCAGGCCCAGATCACGTGACTGAGCATGCACTGTTCACGTGGCTGATCATACACTGATCACGTGACTGATCATGCACTGATCACGTGGCTATCATGCACTGATCACGTGGCTGATCATGCACTGATCACGTGCTGACCATGCACTGATCACGTGACTGATCATGCACTGATCACGTAACTGATCATGCACTGATCACGTGGCTGATCATGCACTGATCACGTGGCTGATCACACATGTGTCACGTGACTGATCATGCACTGATCACGTGGCTATCATGCACTGATCACGTGGCTGATCATGCACTGATCACGTGGCTATCATGCACTGATCACGTGGCTGATCACACACGTATCACATGACTGATCATGCACTGATCACGTGGCTATCATGCACTGATCACGTGGCTATCATGCACTGATCACGTGGCTGATCATGCAATGATCACGTAGCTATCATGTACTGGTCACGTGACTGATCATGCACTGATCACGTAATTGATCATGCACTGATCACGTGGCTGATCATGCACTGATCACGTGGCTGATCATGCACTGATCACGTAACTGATCATGCACTGATCACGTGACTGATCATGCACTGATCACGTGGCTATCATGCACTGATCACGTGGCTGACATACACTGATCACGTGCCTGATCATGCACTGATCACGTGGCTGATCATGCACTGATCACGTGACTGATCATGCACTGATCACGTGTCTGATCATGCACTGATCACGTGGCTATCATGCACTGCTCACGTGGCTGATCATGCCATGATCACGCAGCTACCATGTACTGGTCACATGACTGATCATGCACTGATCACGTGACTGATCATGCAGTGATCACGTGGCTATCATGCACTACTCACGTGGCTGATCATGCAATGATCATGTAGCTACCATGTACAGGTCACGTGAATGATCATACACCCATCAGGTGACTGATCATGCACTGATCACGTGGCTATCATGCACTGATCACGAGACTGATCATGCACTGATCACGTCTATATCATGCACTGATCACATGACTGCCCATGCACTGATCACGTGGATGATCATACACTAATCATGTGACAGATCATGCACTGATCACGTGGCTGATCATGCACTGATACCGTGACTGAGCATGGACTGATCACATGACTATCATGTAGTGATCACGTGACTTAATGGCGCTGATCATGTGACTGATCATGCGCTGATCATGTTTGCTATCATACACTGATCATGTGCCTCTGGAGGCAATAAACAAAGAGCTGAGTAGGCACGAATCAAACAGTCAGCAGGCAATAATCATGGAACTCAGGTGTGAGGAATCATGCTGCTCAGCTGGCAATAATCAAGCAGCTGAGCAGGCAGGAATTACGCAGCACAGCTGGCAATTGTCAAGCAGATGACAGGCAGGAATCGTGCAGCTCAGCTGGCAATTGTCAAGCAGATGAGCAGACAGTAATCACGCAGCTCAGCAGGCCCAGATCACGTGACTGAGCATGCACTGTTCACGTGGCTGATCATACACTGATCACGTGATGATCATGCACTGATCACTTGGATATCATGCACTGATCACGTGGCTGATCATACACTGTTCACGTGTCTGACCATGCACTGATCACGTGGCTGATCATACACTGCTCACGTAACTGATCATGCACTGATCACGTGGCTATCATGCACTGATCACGTGGCTGAACATGCACTGTTCACGTGGCTGATCACACACCTGTCACGTGACATATCATGCACTGATCACGTGGCACTCATGCACTGATCACGTGGCTGATCATACTCTGCTCACGTAACTCATGCACACATCACGTGGCTATCATGCACTGCTCACGTGGCTCGTCATGGAATGATCACGTAGCTACCATATACTGGTCACGTGACTGATCATGCACAGATCACGTAAATGATCATGCACTGTTCACGTGACTGATCATGTACTGATCACGTGACTGATCATGCACTGATCACGTGGCTATCATGCTCTGCTCACGTGGCTGATCATGCAACGATCACGTAGCAACCATGTACTGGTCACGTGACTGATCATGCACTGATCACGTAATTGATCCTGCACTGATCACGTGGCTCATCATGCACTGATCACGTGGCTGATCACACATGTATCACGTGACTGATCATGCACTGATCACGTGGCTCTCATGCACTGATCACGTGGCTGTCATGCACTGATCACGTGGCTGATCATGCACTGATCACGTGGCTATCATGCACTGATCACGTGACTGATCATGCACTGATCACGTGACTGATCATGCACTGATCACGTGGCTATCATGCACTGATCACGTGGCTGATCATGCACTGATCACGTGACTGATCATGCACTGATCACGTGGCTGATCATGCACTGATCACGTGACTGATCATGCACTGATCACGTGGCTGATCATGCACTGATCACGTGACTGATCATGCACTGATCACGTGACTGATCATGCACTGATCACGTGGCTATCATGCACTGATCACGTGGCTGATCATGCATGATCACGCAGCTATCATGCACTGATCACATGACTGATCATGCACTGATCACGTGACTGATCATGCACTGATCACGTGGCTATCATGCACTGATCACGTGGCTGATCATGCACTGATCATGTAGCTACCATGTACTGGTCACGTGACTGATCATGCACTGATCACGTGACTGATCATGCACTGATCACGTGGCTATCATGCACTGATCACGTGACTGATCATGCACTGATCACGTCTATATCATGCACTGATCACGTGACTGATCATGCACTGATCACGTGGATGATCATGCACTGATCACGTGACTGATCATGCACTGATCACGTGGCTGATCATGCACTGATCACGTGACTGATCATGCACTGATCACGTGTCTGATCATGCACTGATCACGTGGCTATCATGCACTGATCACGTGGCTGATCATGCATGATCACGCAGCTACCATGTACTGGTCACATGACTGATCATGCACTGATCACGTGACTGATCATGCACTGATCACGTGGCTATCATGCACTACTCACGTGGCTGATCATGCAATGATCATGTAGCTACCATGTACAGGTCACGTGAATGATCATACACCCATCAGGTGACTGATCATGCACTGATCACGTGGCTATCATGCACTGATCACGAGACTGATCATGCACTGATCACGTCTATATCATGCACTGATCACATGACTGCCCATGCACTGATCACGTGGATGATCATACACTAATCTTGTGACAGATCATGCACTGATCACGTGGCTGATCATGCACTGATACCGTGACTGAGCATGGACTGATCACATGACTATCATGTAGTGATCACGTGACTTAATGGCGCTGATCATGTGACTGATCATGCGCTGATCATGTTTGCTATCATACACTGATCATGTGCCTCTGGAGGCAATAAACAAAGAGCTGAGTAGGCACGAATCAAACAGTCAGCAGGCAATAATCATGGAACTCAGGTGTGAGGAATCATGCTGCTCAGCTGGCAATAATCAAGCAGCTGAGCAGGCAGGAATTACGCAGCACAGCTGGCAATTGTCAAGCAGATGACAGGCAGGAATCGTGCAGCTCAGCTGGCAATTGTCAAGCAGATGAGCAGACAGTAATCACGCAGCTCAGCAGGCCCAGATCACGTGACTGAGCATGCACTGTTCACGTGGCTGATCATACACTGATCACGTGATGATCATGCACTGATCACTTGGATATCATGCACTGATCACGTGGCTGATCATACACTGTTCACGTGTCTGACCATGCACTGATCACGTGGCTGATCATACACTGCTCACGTAACTGATCATGCACTGATCACGTGGCTATCATGCACTGATCACGTGGCTGAACATGCACTGTTCACGTGGCTGATCACACACCTGTCACGTGACATATCATGCACTGATCACGTGGCACTCATGCACTGATCACGTGGCTGATCATACTCTGCTCACGTAACTCATGCACACATCACGTGGCTATCATGCACTGCTCACGTGGCTGTCATGCACTGATCACGTGGCTATCATGCACTGATCACGTGGCTGATCATGCACGATCACGTGACTGATCATGCACTGATCACGTGACTGATCATGCACTGATCACGTGGCTATCATGCACTGATCACGTGGCTGATCATGCACTGATCACGTGGCTACCATGCACTGATCACGTGACTGATCATGCACTGATCACGTGATTGATCATGCACTGATCACGTGGCTGATCATGCACTGATCACGTGGCTGATCATGCACTGATCACGTGACTGATCATGCACTGATCACGTGACTGATCATGCACTGATCACGTGGCTATCATGCACTGATCACGTGGCTGATCATGCACTGATCACGTGGCTGATCATGCACTGATCACGTGGCTGATCATGCACTGATCACGTGACTGATCATGCACTGATCACGTGGCTGATCATGCACTGATCACGTGGCTATCATGCACTGATCACGTGGCTGATCATGCATGATCACGTAGCTACCATGTACTGGTCACGTGACTGATCATGCACTGATCACGTAATTGATCATGCACTGATCACGTGGCTGATCATGCACTGATCACGTGGCTATCATGCACTGATCACGTGACTGATCATGCACTGATCACGTAACTGATCATGCACTGATCACGTGGCTGATCATGCACTGATCACGTGGCTATCATGCACTGATCACGTGACTGATCATGCACTGATCACGTGACTGATCATGCACTGATCACGTGGCTGATCATGCACTGATCACGTGGCTGATCATGCACTGATCACGTGACTGATCATGCACTGATCACGTGTCTGATCATGCACTGATCACGTGGCTATCATGCACTGCTCACGTGGCTGATCATGCCATGATCACGCAGCTACCATGTACTGGTCACATGACTGATCATGCACTGATCACGTGACTGATCATGCAGTGATCACGTGGCTATCATGCACTACTCACGTGGCTGATCATGCAATGATCATGTAGCTACCATGTACAGGTCACGTGAATGATCATACACCCATCAGGTGACTGATCATGCACTGATCACGTGGCTATCATGCACTGATCACGAGACTGATCATGCACTGATCACGTCTATATCATGCACTGATCACATGACTGCCCATGCACTGATCACGTGGATGATCATACACTAATCTTGTGACAGATCATGCACTGATCACGTGGCTGATCATGCACTGATACCGTGACTGAGCATGGACTGATCACATGACTATCATGTAGTGATCACGTGACTTAATGGCGCTGATCATGTGACTGATCATGCGCTGATCATGTTTGCTATCATACACTGATCATGTGCCTCTGGAGGCAATAAACAAAGAGCTGAGTAGGCACGAATCAAACAGTCAGCAGGCAATAATCATGGAACTCAGGTGTGAGGAATCATGCTGCTCAGCTGGCAATAATCAAGCAGCTGAGCAGGCAGGAATTACGCAGCACAGCTGGCAATTGTCAAGCAGATGACAGGCAGGAATCGTGCAGCTCAGCTGGCAATTGTCAAGCAGATGAGCAGACAGTAATCACGCAGCTCAGCAGGCCCAGATCACGTGACTGAGCATGCACTGTTCACGTGGCTGATCATACACTGATCACGTGATGATCATGCACTGATCACTTGGATATCATGCACTGATCACGTGGCTGATCATACACTGTTCACGTGTCTGACCATGCACTGATCACGTGGCTGATCATACACTGCTCACGTAACTGATCATGCACTGATCACGTGGCTATCATGCACTGATCACGTGGCTGAACATGCACTGTTCACGTGGCTGATCACACACCTGTCACGTGACATATCATGCACTGATCACGTGGCACTCATGCACTGATCACGTGGCTGATCATACTCTGCTCACGTAACTCATGCACACATCACGTGGCTATCATGCACTGCTCACGTGGCTCGTCATGGAATGATCACGTAGCAACCATATACTGGTCACGTGACTGATCATGCAAAGATCACGTAAATGATCATGCACTGTTCACGTGACTGATCATGTACTGATCACGTGACTGATCATGCACTGATCACGTGGCTATCATGCTCTGCTCACGTGGCTGATCATGCAACGATCACGTAGCAACCATGTACTGGTCACGTGACTGATCATGCACTGATCACGTAATTGATCCTGCACTGATCACGTGGCTCATCATGCACTGATCACGTGGCTGATCACACATGTATCACGTGACTGATCATGCACTGATCCCGTGGCTCTCATGCACTGATCACGTGGCTGTCATGCACTGATCACGTGGATATCATGCACTGATCACGTGGCTGATCACACACGTATCACATGACTGATCATGCACTGATCACGTGGCTATCATGCACTGATCACGTGGCTATCATGCACTGATCACGTGGCTGATCATGCAATGATCACGTAGCTACCATGTACTGATCACGTGACTGATCATGCACTGATCACGTAATTGATCATGCACTGATCACGTGGCTGATCATGCACTGATCACGTGGCTGATCATGCACTGATCACGTGACTGATCATGCACTGATCACGTGACTGATCATGCACTGATCACGTGGCTATCATGCACTGATCACGTGGCTGATCATGCACTGATCACGTGGCTGATCATGCACTGATCACGTGGCTGATCATGCAATGATCATGTAGCTACCATGTACAGGTCACGTGAATGATCATACACCCATCAGGTGACTGATCATGCACTGATCACGTGGCTATCATGCACTGATCACGAGACTGATCATGCACTGATCACGTCTATATCATGCACTGATCACATGACTGCCCGTGCACTGATCACGTGGATGATCATACACTAATCTTGTGACAGATCATGCACTGATCACGTGGCTGATCATGCACTGATACCGTGACTGAGCATGGACTGATCACATGACTATCATGTAGTGATCACGTGACTTAATGGCGCTGATCATGTGACTGATCATGCGCTGATCATGTTTGCTATCATACACTGATCATGTGCCTCTGGAGGCAATAAACAAAGAGCTGAGTAGGCACGAATCAAACAGTCAGCAGGCAATAATCATGGAACTCAGGTGTGAGGAATCATGCTGCTCAGCTGGCAATAATCAAGCAGCTGAGCAGGCAGGAATTACGCAGCACAGCTGGCAATTGTCAAGCAGATGACAGGCAGGAATCGTGCAGCTCAGCTGGCAATTGTCAAGCAGATGAGCAGACAGTAATCACGCAGCTCAGCAGGCCCAGATCACGTGACTGAGCATGCACTGTTCACGTGGCTGATCATACACTGATCACGTGATGATCATGCACTGATCACTTGGATATCATGCACTGATCACGTGGCTGATCATACACTGTTCACGTGTCTGACCATGCACTGATCACGTGGCTGATCATACACTGCTCACGTAACTGATCATGCACTGATCACGTGGCTATCATGCACTGATCACGTGGCTGAACATGCACTGTTCACGTGGCTGATCACACACCTGTCACGTGACATATCATGCACTGATCACGTGGCACTCATGCACTGATCACGTGGCTGATCATACTCTGCTCACGTAACTCATGCACACATCACGTGGCTATCATGCACTGCTCACGTGGCTCGTCATGGAATGATCACGTAGCTACCATATACTGGTCACGTGACTGATCATGCACAGATCACGTAAATGATCATGCACTGTTCACGTGACTGATCATGTACTGATCACGTGACTGATCATGCACTGATCACGTGGCTATCATGCTCTGCTCACGTGGCTGATCATGCAACGATCACGTAGCAACCATGTACTGGTCACGTGACTGATCATGCACTGATCACGTAATTGATCCTGCACTGATCACGTGGCTCATCATGCACTGATCACGTGGCTGATCACACATGTATCACGTGACTGATCATGCACTGATCACGTGGCTATCATGCACTGATCACGTGGCTATCATGCACTGATCACGTGGCTGATCACACACGATCACGTGACTGATCATGCACTGATCACGTGGCTATCATGCACTGATCACGTGGCTGATCACACATGATCACGTGACTGATCATGCACTGATCACGTGGCTATCATGCACTGATCACGTGGCTGATCATGCACTGATCACGTGGCTGATCATGCACTGATCACGTGACTGATCATGCACTGATCACGTGACTGATCATGCACTGATCACGTGGCTATCATGCACTGATCACGTGGCTGATCATGCACTGATCACGTAGCTATCATGCACTGATCACGTGACTGATCATGCACTGATCACGTGACTGATCATGCACTGATCACGTGGCTATCATGCACTGATCACGTGGCTGATCATGCACTGATCACGTAGCTATCATGCACTGATCACGTGACTGATCATGCACTGATCACGTGACTGATCATGCACTGATCACGTGGCTGATCATGCACTGATCACGTGGCTATCATGCACTGATCACGTGACTGATCATGCACTGATCACGTGACTGATCATGCACTGATCACGTGGCTGATCATGCACTGATCACGTGGCTGATCATGCACTGATCACGTGACTGATCATGCACTGATCACGTGTCTGATCATGCACTGATCACGTGGCTATCATGCACTGATCACGTGGCTGATCATGCATGATCACGCAGCTACCATGTACTGGTCACATGACTGATCATGCACTGATCACGTGACTGATCATGCACTGATCACGTGGCTATCATGCACTACTCACGTGGCTGATCATGCAATGATCATGTAGCTACCATGTACAGGTCACGTGAATGATCATACACCCATCAGGTGACTGATCATGCACTGATCACGTGGCTATCATGCACTGATCACGAGACTGATCATGCACTGATCACGTCTATATCATGCACTGATCACATGACTGCCCATGCACTGATCACGTGGATGATCATACACTAATCTTGTGACAGATCATGCACTGATCACGTGGCTGATCATGCACTGATACCGTGACTGAGCATGGACTGATCACATGACTATCATGTAGTGATCACGTGACTTAATGGCGCTGATCATGTGACTGATCATGCGCTGATCATGTTTGCTATCATACACTGATCATGTGCCTCTGGAGGCAATAAACAAAGAGCTGAGTAGGCACGAATCAAACAGTCAGCAGGCAATAATCATGGAACTCAGGTGTGAGGAATCATGCTGCTCAGCTGGCAATAATCAAGCAGCTGAGCAGGCAGGAATTACGCAGCACAGCTGGCAATTGTCAAGCAGATGACAGGCAGGAATCGTGCAGCTCAGCTGGCAATTGTCAAGCAGATGAGCAGACAGTAATCACGCAGCTCAGCAGGCCCAGATCACGTGACTGAGCATGCACTGTTCACGTGGCTGATCATACACTGATCACGTGATGATCATGCACTGATCACGTGGATATCATGCACTGATCACGTGGCTGATCATACACTGATCACGTGTCTGACCATGCACTGATCACGTGGCTGATCATACACTGTCACGTGACATATCATGCACTGATCACGTGGCACTCATGCACTGATCACGTGGCTGATCATACACTGATCACGTAACTCATGCACACATCACGTGGCTATCATGCACTGATCACGTGGCTGTCATGCAATGATCACGTAGCTACCATATACTGGTCACGTGACTGATCATGCACTGATCACGTAAATGATCATGCACTGATCACGTGACTGATCATGCACTGATCACGTGACTGATCATGCACTGATCACGTGGCTATCATGCACTGCTCACGTGGCTGATCATGCAACGATCACGTAGCAACCATGTACTGGTCACGTGACTGATCATGCACTGATCACGTAATTGATCATGCACTGATCACGTGGCTCATCATGCACTGATCACGTGGCTGATCACACATGATCACGTGACTGATCATGCACTGATCACGTGGCTGATCATGCACTGATCACGTGGCTGATCATGCACTGATCACGTGGCTATCATGCACTGATCACGTGACTGATCATGCACTGATCACGTCTATATCATGCACTGATCACATGACTGCCCATGCACTGATCACGTGGATGATCATACACTGATCATGTGACAGATCATGCACTGATCACGTGGCTGATCATGCACTGATACCGTGACTGAGCATGGACTGATCACATGACTATCATGTAGTGATCACGTGACTTAATGGCGCTGATCATGTGACTGATCATGCACTGATCATGTTTGCTATCATACACTGATCATGTGCCTCTGGAGGCAATAAACAAAGAGCTGAGTAGGCACGAATCAAACAGTCAGCAGGCAATAATCATGGAACTCAGCTGTGAGGAATCATGCTGCTCAGCTGGCAATAATCAAGCAGCTGAGCAGGCAGGAATCGTGCAGCTCAGCTGGCACAGATCACGTGACTGAGCATGCACTGATCACGTGGCTGATCATACACTGATCACGTGATGATCATGCACTGATCACGTGGCTATCATGCACTGATCACGTGGCTGATCATGCACTGATCACGTGACTCATGCACTGATCACGTGGCTATCATGCACTGATCACGTGGCTGATCATGCACTGATCACGTGGCTATCATGCACTGATCACGTGACTGATCATGCACTGATCACGTGGCTGATCATGCACTGATCACGTGACTGATCATGCACTGATCACGTGACTGATCATGCACTGATCACGTGGCTATCATGCACTGATCACGTGGCTGATCATGCACTGATCACGTAGCAACCATGCACTGATCACGTGACTGATCATGCACTGATCACGTGGCTGATCATGCACTGATCACGTGGCTGATCATGCACTGATCACGTGGCTGATCATGCACTGATCACGTGACTGATCATGCACTGATCACGTGACTGATCATGCACTGATCACGTGGCTGATCATGCACTGATCACGTGGCTGATCACACATGATCACGTGACTGATCATGCACTGATCACGTGGCTATCATGCACTGATCACGTGGCTGTCATGCACTGATCACGTGGATATCATGCACTGATCACGTGGCTGATCACACACGTATCACGTGACTGATCATGCACTGATCACGTGGCTATCATGCACTGATCACGTGGCTATCATGCACTGATCACGTGGCTGATCATGCAATGATCACGTAGCTACCATGTACTGGTCACGTGACTGATCATGCACTGATCACGTAATTGATCATGCACTGATCACGTGGCTGATCATGCACTGATCACGCACTGATCACGTGGCTGATCATGCACTGATCACGTGACTGATCATGCACTGATCACGTGGCTGATCATGCACTGATCACGTGACTGATCATGCACTGATCACGTGGCTGATCATGCACTGATCACGTGACTGATCATGCACTGATCACGTGACTGATCATGCACTGATCACGTGGCTATCATGCACTGCTCACGTGGCTGATCATGCCATGATCACGCAGCTACCATGTACTGGTCACATGACTGATCATGCACTGATCACGTGACTGATCATGCAGTGATCACGTGGCTATCATGCACTACTCACGTGGCTGATCATGCAATGATCATGTAGCTACCATGTACAGGTCACGTGAATGATCATACACCCATCAGGTGACTGATCATGCACTGATCACGTGGCTATCATGCACTGATCACGAGACTGATCATGCACTGATCACGTCTATATCATGCACTGATCACATGACTGCCCATGCACTGATCACGTGGATGATCATACACTAATCATGTGACAGATCATGCACTGATCACGTGGCTGATCATGCACTGATACCGTGACTGAGCATGGACTGATCACATGACTATCATGTAGTGATCACGTGACTTAATGGCGCTGATCATGTGACTGATCATGCGCTGATCATGTTTGCTATCATACACTGATCATGTGCCTCTGGAGGCAATAAACAAAGAGCTGAGTAGGCACGAATCAAACAGTCAGCAGGCAATAATCATGGAACTCAGGTGTGAGGAATCATGCTGCTCAGCTGGCAATAATCAAGCAGCTGAGCAGGCAGGAATTACGCAGCACAGCTGGCAATTGTCAAGCAGATGACAGGCAGGAATCGTGCAGCTCAGCTGGCAATTGTCAAGCAGATGAGCAGACAGTAATCACGCAGCTCAGCAGGCCCAGATCACGTGACTGAGCATGCACTGTTCACGTGGCTGATCATACACTGATCACGTGACTGATCATGCACTGATCACGTGGCTATCATGCACTGATCACGTGGCTGATCATGCACTGATCACGTGCTGACCATGCACTGATCACGTGGCTGATCATGCACTGATCACGTAACTGATCATGCACTGATCACGTGGCTATCATGCACTGATCACGTGGCTGATCACACATGTGTCACGTGACTGATCATGCACTGATCACGTGGCTATCATGCACTGATCACGTGGCTGTCATGCACTGATCACGTGGCTATCATGCACTGATCACGTGGCTGATCACACACGTATCACGTGACTGATCATGCACTGATCACGTGGCTATCATGCACTGATCACGTGGCTATCATGCACTGATCACGTGGCTGATCATGCAATGATCACGTAGCTATCATGTACTGGTCACGTGACTGATCATGCACTGATCACGTGATTGATCATGCACTGATCACGTGGCTGATCATGCACTGATCACGTGGCTGATCATGCACTGATCACGTGACTGATCATGCACTGATCACGTGACTGATCATGCACTGATCACGTGGCTATCATGCACTGATCACGTGGCTGATCATGCACTGATCACGTGACTGATCATGCACTGATCACGTGGCTGATCATGCACTGATCACGTGACTGATCATGCACTGATCACGTGTCTGATCATGCACTGATCACGTGGCTATCATGCACTGCTCACGTGGCTGATCATGCCATGATCACGCAGCTACCATGTACTGGTCACATGACTGATCATGCACTGATCACGTGACTGATCATGCAGTGATCACGTGGCTATCATGCACTACTCACGTGGCTGATCATGCAATGATCATGTAGCTACCATGTACAGGTCACGTGAATGATCATACACCCATCAGGTGACTGATCATGCACTGATCACGTGGCTATCATGCACTGATCACGAGACTGATCATGCACTGATCACGTCTATATCATGCACTGATCACATGACTGCCCATGCACTGATCACGTGGATGATCATACACTAATCATGTGACAGATCATGCACTGATCACGTGGCTGATCATGCACTGATACCGTGACTGAGCATGGACTGATCACATGACTATCATGTAGTGATCACGTGACTTAATGGCGCTGATCATGTGACTGATCATGCGCTGATCATGTTTGCTATCATACACTGATCATGTGCCTCTGGAGGCAATAAACAAAGAGCTGAGTAGGCACGAATCAAACAGTCAGCAGGCAATAATCATGGAACTCAGGTGTGAGGAATCATGCTGCTCAGCTGGCAATAATCAAGCAGCTGAGCAGGCAGGAATTACGCAGCACAGCTGGCAATTGTCAAGCAGATGACAGGCAGGAATCGTGCAGCTCAGCTGGCAATTGTCAAGCAGATGAGCAGACAGTAATCACGCAGCTCAGCAGGCCCAGATCACGTGACTGAGCATGCACTGTTCACGTGGCTGATCATACACTGATCACGTGATGATCATGCACTGATCACTTGGATATCATGCACTGATCACGTGGCTGATCATGCACTGATCACGTGGCTGACCATGCACTGATCACGTGGCTGATCATGCACTGATCACGTAACTGATCATGCACTGATCACGTGGCTGATCATGCACTGATCACGTGGCTGATCATGCACTGATCACGTGACTGATCATGCACTGATCACGTGGCTATCATGCACTGATCACGTGGCTGATCATGCACTGATCACGTGGCTGATCATGCACTGATCACGTGGCTGATCATGCAATGATCATGTAGCTACCATGTACTGGTCACGTGAATGATCATGCACCCATCACGTGACTGATCATGCACTGATCACGTGGCTATCATGCACTGATCACGTGACTGATCATGCACTGATCACGTCTATATCATGCACTGATCACATGACTGCATCATGCACTGATCACGTGGATGATCATACACTGATCATGTGACTGATCATGCACTGATCACGTGGCTGATCATGCACTGATACCGTGACTGAGCATGGACTGATCACATGACTATCATGTAGTGATCACGTGACTTAATGGCGCTGATCATGTGACTGATCATGCGCTGATCATGTTTGCTATCATACACTGATCATGTGCCTCTGGAGGCAATAAACAAAGAGCTGAGTAGGCACGAATCAAACAGTCAGCAGGCAATAATCATGGAACTCAGGTGTGAGGAATCATGCTGCTCAGCTGGCAATAATCAAGCAGCTGAGCAGGCAGGAATTACGCAGCACAGCTGGCAATTGTCAAGCAGATGACAGGCAGGAATCGTGCAGCTCAGCTGGCAATTGTCAAGCAGATGAGCAGACAGTAATCACGCAGCTCAGCAGGCCCTGATCACGTGACTGAGCATGCACTGTTCACGTGGCTGATCATACACTGATCACGTGATGATCATGCACTGATCACTTGGATATCATGCACTGATCACGTGGCTGATCATACACTGTTCACGTGTCTGACCATGCACTGATCACGTGGCTGATCATACACTGCTCACGTAACTGATCATGCACTGATCACGTGGCTATCATGCACTGATCACGTGGCTGAACATGCACTGTTCACGTGGCTGATCACACACTGTCACGTGACATATCATGCACTGATCACGTGGCACTCATGCACTGATCACGTGGCTGATCATACACTGCTCACGTAACTCATGCACACATCACGTGGCTATCATGCACTGCTCACGTGGCTGTCATGGAATGATCACGTAGCAACCATATACTGGTCACGTGACTGATCATGCACTGATCACGTAAATGATCATGCACTGTTCACGTGACTGATCATGCACTGATCACGTGACTGATCATGCACTGATCACGTGGCTATCATGCACTGATCACGTGGCTGATCATGCACGATCACGTAGCAACCATGTACTGGTCACGTGACTGATCATGCACTGATCACGTAATTGATCATGCACTGATCACGTGGCTATCATGCACTGATCACGTGGCTGATCATGCACTGATCACGTAGCTATCATGCACTGATCACGTGACTGATCATGCACTGATCACGTGGCTGATCATGCACTGATCACGTGGCTGATCATGCACTGATCACGTGGCTATCATGCACTGATCACGTGACTGATCATGCACTGATCACGTGACTGATCATGCACTGATCACGTGGCTGATCATGCACTGATCACGTGGCTGATCATGCACTGATCACGTGACTGATCATGCACTGATCACGTGACTGATCATGCACTGATCACGTGGCTATCATGCACTGATCACGTGGCTGATCATGCATGATCACGCAGCTACCATGTACTGGTCACATGACTGATCATGCACTGATCACGTGACTGATCATGCACTGATCACGTGGCTATCATGCACTACTCACGTGGCTGATCATGCAATGATCATGTAGCTACCATGTACTGGTCACGTGAATGATCATACACCCATCAGGTGACTGATCATGCACTGATCACGTGGCTATCATGCACTGATCACGTGACTGATCATGCACTGATCACGTCTATATCATGCACTGATCACATGACTGCCCATGCACTGATCACGTGGATGATCATACACTAATCATGTGACAGATCATGCACTGATCACGTGGCTGATCATGCACTGATACCGTGACTGAGCATGGACTGATCACATGACTATCATGTAGTGATCACGTGACTTAATGGCGCTGATCATGTGACTGATCATGCACTGATCATGTTTGCTATCATACACTGATCATGTGCCTCTGGAGGCAATAAACAAAGAGCTGAGTAGGCACGAATCAAACAGTCAGCAGGCAATAATCATGGAACTCAGGTGTGAGGAATCATGCTGCTCAGCTGGCAATAATCAAGCAGCTGAGCAGGCAGGAATTACGCAGCACAGCTGGCAATTGTCAAGCAGATGACAGGCAGGAATCGTGCAGCTCAGCTGGCAATTGTCAAGCAGATGAGCAGACAGTAATCACGCAGCTCAGCAGGCCCTGATCACGTGACTGAGCATGCACTGTTCACGTGGCTGATCATACACTGATCACGTGATGATCATGCACTGATCACGTGGATATCATGCACTGATCACGTGGCTGATCATGCACTGATCACGTGCTGACCATGCACTGATCACGTGACTGATCATGCACTGATCACGTAACTGATCATGCACTGATCACGTGGCTGATCATGCACTGATCACGTGGCTGATCATGCACTGATCACGTGACTGATCATGCACTGATCACGTGGCTGATCATGCACTGATCACGTGGCTGATCATGCACTGATCACGTGGCTGATCATGCACTGATCACGTGGCTGATCATGCAATGATCATGTAGCTACCATGTACAGGTCACGTGAATGATCATACACCCATCAGGTGACTGATCATGCACTGATCACGTGGCTATCATGCACTGATCACGAGACTGATCATGCACTGATCACGTCTATATCATGCACTGATCACATGACTGCCCATGCACTGATCACGTGGATGATCATACACTAATCATGTGACAGATCATGCACTGATCACGTGGCTGATCATGCACTGATACCGTGACTGAGCATGGACTGATCACATGACTATCATGTAGTGATCACGTGACTTAATGGCGCTGATCATGTGACTGATCATGCGCTGATCATGTTTGCTATCATACACTGATCATGTGCCTCTGGAGGCAATAAACAAAGAGCTGAGTAGGCACGAATCAAACAGTCAGCAGGCAATAATCATGGAACTCAGGTGTGAGGAATCATGCTGCTCAGCTGGCAATAATCAAGCAGCTGAGCAGGCAGGAATTACGCAGCACAGCTGGCAATTGTCAAGCAGATGACAGGCAGGAATCGTGCAGCTCAGCTGGCAATTGTCAAGCAGATGAGCAGACAGTAATCACGCAGCTCAGCAGGCCCAGATCACGTGACTGAGCATGCACTGTTCACGTGGCTGATCATACACTGATCACGTGATGATCATGCACTGATCACTTGGATATCATGCACTGATCACGTGGCTGATCATACACTGTTCACGTGTCTGACCATGCACTGATCACGTGGCTGATCATACACTGCTCACGTAACTGATCATGCACTGATCACGTGGCTATCATGCACTGATCACGTGGCTGAACATGCACTGTTCACGTGGCTGATCACACACCTGTCACGTGACATATCATGCACTGATCACGTGGCACTCATGCACTGATCACGTGGCTGATCATACTCTGCTCACGTAACTCATGCACACATCACGTGGCTATCATGCACTGCTCACGTGGCTCGTCATGGAATGATCACGTAGCAACCATATACTGGTCACGTGACTGATCATGCACTGATCACGTAAATGATCATGCACTGTTCACGTGACTGATCATGTACTGATCACGTGACTGATCATGCACTGATCACGTGGCTATCATGCACTGCTCACGTGGCTGATCATGCAACGATCACGTAGCAACCATGTACTGGTCACGTGACTGATCATGCACTGATCACGTAATTGATCATGCACTGATCACGTGGCTATCATGCACTGATCACGTGGCTGATCATGCAATGATCACGTAGCTACCATGCACTGATCACGTGACTGATCATGCACTGATCACGTAATTGATCATGCACTGATCACGTGGCTGATCATGCACTGATCACGTGGCTATCATGCACTGATCACGTGACTGATCATGCACTGATCACGTGGCTGATCATGCACTGATCACGTGGCTGATCATGCACTGATCACGTGGCTGATCATGCACTGATCACGTGACTGATCATGCACTGATCACGTGTCTGATCATGCACTGATCACGTGGCTATCATGCACTGCTCACGTGGCTGATCATGCCATGATCACGCAGCTACCATGTACTGGTCACATGACTGATCATGCACTGATCACGTGACTGATCATGCAGTGATCACGTGGCTATCATGCACTACTCACGTGGCTGATCATGCAATGATCATGTAGCTACCATGTACAGGTCACGTGAATGATCATACACCCATCAGGTGACTGATCATGCACTGATCACGTGGCTATCATGCACTGATCACGAGACTGATCATGCACTGATCACGTCTATATCATGCACTGATCACATGACTGCCCATGCACTGATCACGTGGATGATCATACACTAATCATGTGACAGATCATGCACTGATCACGTGGCTGATCATGCACTGATACCGTGACTGAGCATGGACTGATCACATGACTATCATGTAGTGATCACGTGACTTAATGGCGCTGATCATGTGACTGATCATGCGCTGATCATGTTTGCTATCATACACTGATCATGTGCCTCTGGAGGCAATAAACAAAGAGCTGAGTAGGCACGAATCAAACAGTCAGCAGGCAATAATCATGGAACTCAGGTGTGAGGAATCATGCTGCTCAGCTGGCAATAATCAAGCAGCTGAGCAGGCAGGAATTACGCAGCACAGCTGGCAATTGTCAAGCAGATGACAGGCAGGAATCGTGCAGCTCAGCTGGCAATTGTCAAGCAGATGAGCAGACAGTAATCACGCAGCTCAGCAGGCCCAGATCACGTGACTGAGCATGCACTGTTCACGTGGCTGATCATACACTGATCACGTGATGATCATGCACTGATCACTTGGATATCATGCACTGATCACGTGGCTGATCATACACTGTTCACGTGTCTGACCATGCACTGATCACGTGGCTGATCATACACTGCTCACGTGGCTGATCATGCACTGATCACGTGGCTATCATGCACTGATCACGTGGCTGATCATGCACTGATCACGTGGCTGAACATGCACTGTTCACGTGGCTGATCACACACCTGTCACGTGACATATCATGCACTGATCACGTGGCACTCATGCACTGATCACGTGGCTGATCATACTCTGCTCACGTAACTCATGCACACATCACGTGGCTATCATGCACTGCTCACGTGGCTCGTCATGGAATGATCACGTAGCAACCATATACTGGTCACGTGACTGATCATGCACTGATCACGTAAATGATCATGCACTGTTCACGTGACTGATCACTGATCACGTGACTGATCATGCACTGATCACGTGGCTATCATGCACTGCTCACGTGGCTGATCATGCAACGATCACGTAGCAACCATGTACTGGTCACGTGACTGATCATGCACTGATCACGTAATTGATCATGCACTGATCACGTGGCTCATCATGCACTGATCACGTGGCTGATCACACATGTATCACGTGACTGATCATGCACTGATCACGTGGCTATCATGCACTGATCACGTGGCTGTCATGCACTGATCACGTGGATATCATGCACTGATCACGAGACTGATCATGCACTGATCACGTCTATATCATGCACTGATCACATGACTGCCCATGCACTGATCACGTGGATGATCATACACTGATCATGTGACAGATCATGCACTGATCACGTGGCTGATCATGCACTGATACGTGACTGAGCATGGACTGATCACATGACTATCATGTAGTGATCACGTGACTTAATGGCACTGATCATGTGACTGATCATGCACTGATCATGTTTGCTATCATACACTGATCATGTGCCTCTGGAGGCAATAAACAAAGAGCTGAGTAGGCACGAATCAAACAGTCAGCAGGCAATAATCATGGAACTCAGCTGTGAGGAATCATGCTGCTCAGCTGGCAATAATCAAGCAGCTGAGCAGGCAGGAATCGTGCAGCTCAGCTGGCACTGATCACGTGACTGAGCATGCACTGATCACGTGGCTGATCATGCACTGATCACGTGATGATCATGCACTGATCACGTGGCTATCATGCACTGATCACGTGGCTGATCATACACTGATCACGTGACTCATGCACTGATCACGTGGCTATCATGCACTGATCACGTGGCTGTCATGCACTGATCACGTAGCAACCATATACTGGTCACGTGACTGATCATGCACTGATCACGTGAATGATCATGCACTGATCACGTGACTGATCATGCACTGATCACGTGACTGATCATGCACTGATCACGTGGCTATCATGCACTGATCACGTGGCTGATCATGCACTGATCACGTAGCAACCATGTACTGGTCACGTGACTGATCATGCACTGATCACGTAATTGATCATGCACTGATCACGTGGCTGATCATGCACTGATCACGTGGCTGATCACACATGATCACGTGACTGATCATGCACTGATCACGTGGCTCTCATGCACTGATCACGTGGCTGTCATGCACTGATCACGTGGATATCATGCACTGATCACGTGGCTGATCACACGTATCACATGACTGATCATGCACTGATCACGTGGCTATCATGCACTGATCACGTGGCTATCATGCACTGATCACGTGGCTGATCATGCAATGATCACGTAGCTACCATGTACTGGTCACGTGACTGATCATGCACTGATCACGTAATTGATCATGCACTGATCACGTGGCTGATCATGCACTGATCACGCACTGATCACGTGGCTGATCATGCACTGATCACGTGACTGATCATGCACTGATCACGTGGCTGATCATGCACTGATCACGTGACTGATCATGCACTGATCACGTGGCTGATCATGCACTGATCACGTGACTGATCATGCACTGATCACGTGACTGATCATGCACTGATCACGTGGCTATCATGCACTGCTCACGTGGCTGATCATGCCATGATCACGCAGCTACCATGTACTGGTCACATGACTGATCATGCACTGATCACGTGACTGATCATGCAGTGATCACGTGGCTATCATGCACTACTCACGTGGCTGATCATGCAATGATCATGTAGCTACCATGTACAGGTCACGTGAATGATCATACACCCATCAGGTGACTGATCATGCACTGATCACGTGGCTATCATGCACTGATCACGAGACTGATCATGCACTGATCACGTCTATATCATGCACTGATCACATGACTGCCCATGCACTGATCACGTGGATGATCATACACTAATCTTGTGACAGATCATGCACTGATCACGTGGCTGATCATGCACTGATACCGTGACTGAGCATGGACTGATCACATGACTATCATGTAGTGATCACGTGACTTAATGGCGCTGATCATGTGACTGATCATGCGCTGATCATGTTTGCTATCATACACTGATCATGTGCCTCTGGAGGCAATAAACAAAGAGCTGAGTAGGCACGAATCAAACAGTCAGCAGGCAATAATCATGGAACTCAGGTGTGAGGAATCATGCTGCTCAGCTGGCAATAATCAAGCAGCTGAGCAGGCAGGAATTACGCAGCACAGCTGGCAATTGTCAAGCAGATGACAGGCAGGAATCGTGCAGCTCAGCTGGCAATTGTCAAGCAGATGAGCAGACAGTAATCACGCAGCTCAGCAGGCCCAGATCACGTGACTGAGCATGCACTGTTCACGTGGCTGATCATACACTGATCACGTGACTGATCATGCACTGATCACGTGGCTATCATGCACTGATCACGTGGCTGATCATGCACTGATCACGTGCTGACCATGCACTGATCACGTGACTGATCATGCACTGATCACGTAACTGATCATGCACTGATCACGTGGCTGATCATGCACTGATCACGTGGCTGATCACACATGTGTCACGTGACTGATCATGCACTGATCACGTGGCTCTCATGCACTGATCACGTGGCTGATCATGCACTGATCACGTGGATATCATGCACTGATCACGTGGCTGATCACACACGTATCACATGACTGATCATGCACTGATCACGTGGCTATCATGCACTGATCACGTGGCTATCATGCACTGATCACGTGGCTGATCATGCAATGATCACGTAGCTATCATGTACTGATCACGTGACTGATCATGCACTGATCACGTAATTGATCATGCACTGATCACGTGGCTGATCATGCACTGATCACGTGGCTGATCATGCACTGATCACGTAACTGATCATGCACTGATCACGTGACTGATCATGCACTGATCACGTGGCTATCATGCACTGATCACGTGGCTGACATACACTGATCACGTGCCTGGTCATGCACTGATCACGTGGCTGATCATGCACTGATCACGTGACTGATCATGCACTGATCACGTGTCTGATCATGCACTGATCACGTGGCTATCATGCACTGCTCACGTGGCTGATCATGCCATGATCACGCAGCTACCATGTACTGGTCACATGACTGATCATGCACTGATCACGTGACTGATCATGCAGTGATCACGTGGCTATCATGCACTACTCACGTGGCTGATCATGCAATGATCATGTAGCTACCATGTACAGGTCACGTGAATGATCATACACCCATCAGGTGACTGATCATGCACTGATCACGTGGCTATCATGCACTGATCACGAGACTGATCATGCACTGATCACGTCTATATCATGCACTGATCACATGACTGCCCATGCACTGATCACGTGGATGATCATACACTAATCTTGTGACAGATCATGCACTGATCACGTGGCTGATCATGCACTGATACCGTGACTGAGCATGGACTGATCACATGACTATCATGTAGTGATCACGTGACTTAATGGCGCTGATCATGTGACTGATCATGCGCTGATCATGTTTGCTATCATACACTGATCATGTGCCTCTGGAGGCAATAAACAAAGAGCTGAGTAGGCACGAATCAAACAGTCAGCAGGCAATAATCATGGAACTCAGGTGTGAGGAATCATGCTGCTCAGCTGGCAATAATCAAGCAGCTGAGCAGGCAGGAATTACGCAGCACAGCTGGCAATTGTCAAGCAGATGACAGGCAGGAATCGTGCAGCTCAGCTGGCAATTGTCAAGCAGATGAGCAGACAGTAATCACGCAGCTCAGCAGGCCCAGATCACGTGACTGAGCATGCACTGTTCACGTGGCTGATCATACACTGATCACGTGATGATCATGCACTGATCACTTGGATATCATGCACTGATCACGTGGCTGATCATACACTGTTCACGTGTCTGACCATGCACTGATCACGTGGCTGATCATACACTGCTCACGTAACTGATCATGCACTGATCACGTGGCTATCATGCACTGATCACGTGGCTGAACATGCACTGTTCACGTGGCTGATCACACACCTGTCACGTGACATATCATGCACTGATCACGTGGCACTCATGCACTGATCACGTGGCTGATCATACTCTGCTCACGTAACTCATGCACACATCACGTGGCTATCATGCACTGCTCACGTGGCTCGTCATGGAATGATCACGTAGCAACCATATACTGGTCACGTGACTGATCATGCAAAGATCACGTAAATGATCATGCACTGTTCACGTGACTGATCATGTACTGATCACGTGACTGATCATGCACTGATCACGTGGCTATCATGCTCTGCTCACGTGGCTGATCATGCAACGATCACGTAGCAACCATGTACTGGTCACGTGACTGATCATGCACTGATCACGTAATTGATCCTGCACTGATCACGTGGCTCATCATGCACTGATCACGTGGCTGATCACACATGTATCACGTGACTGATCATGCACTGATCACGTGGCTCTCATGCACTGATCACGTGGCTGTCATGCACTGATCACGTGGCTGATCATGCACTGATCACGTGGCTGATCATGCACTGATCACGTGACTGATCATGCACTGATCACGTGACTGATCATGCACTGATCACGTGGCTATCATGCACTGATCACGTGGCTGATCATGCACTGATCACGTGACTGATCATGCACTGATCACGTGGCTGATCATGCACTGATCACGTGACTGATCATGCACTGATCACGTGGCTGATCATGCACTGATCACGTGACTGATCATGCACTGATCACGTGACTGATCATGCACTGATCACGTGGCTATCATGCACTGATCACGTGGCTGATCATGCATGATCACGCAGCTATCATGCACTGATCACATGACTGATCATGCACTGATCACGTGACTGATCATGCACTGATCACGTGGCTATCATGCACTGATCACGTGGCTGATCATGCAATGATCATGTAGCTACCATGTACTGGTCACGTGAATGATCATGCACTGATCACGTGACTGATCATGCACTGATCACGTGGCTATCATGCACTGATCACGTGACTGATCATGCACTGATCACGTCTATATCATGCACTGATCACATGACTGATCATGCACTGATCACGTGGATGATCATACACTGATCACGTGACTGATCATGCACTGATCACGTGGCTGATCATGCACTGATCACGTGACTGATCATGCACTGATCACGTGTCTGATCATGCACTGATCACGTGGCTATCATGCACTGCTCACGTGGCTGATCATGCCATGATCACGCAGCTACCATGTACTGGTCACATGACTGATCATGCACTGATCACGTGACTGATCATGCACTGATCACGTGGCTATCATGCACTACTCACGTGGCTGATCATGCAATGATCATGTAGCTACCATGTACAGGTCACGTGAATGATCATACACCCATCAGGTGACTGATCATGCACTGATCACGTGGCTATCATGCACTGATCACGAGACTGATCATGCACTGATCACGTCTATATCATGCACTGATCACATGACTGCCCATGCACTGATCACGTGGATGATCATACACTAATCTTGTGACAGATCATGCACTGATCACGTGGCTGATCATGCACTGATACCGTGACTGAGCATGGACTGATCACATGACTATCATGTAGTGATCACGTGACTTAATGGCGCTGATCATGTGACTGATCATGCGCTGATCATGTTTGCTATCATACACTGATCATGTGCCTCTGGAGGCAATAAACAAAGAGCTGAGTAGGCACGAATCAAACAGTCAGCAGGCAATAATCATGGAACTCAGGTGTGAGGAATCATGCTGCTCAGCTGGCAATAATCAAGCAGCTGAGCAGGCAGGAATTACGCAGCACAGCTGGCAATTGTCAAGCAGATGACAGGCAGGAATCGTGCAGCTCAGCTGGCAATTGTCAAGCAGATGAGCAGACAGTAATCACGCAGCTCAGCAGGCCCAGATCACGTGACTGAGCATGCACTGTTCACGTGGCTGATCATACACTGATCACGTGATGATCATGCACTGATCACTTGGATATCATGCACTGATCACGTGGCTGATCATACACTGTTCACGTGTCTGACCATGCACTGATCACGTGGCTGATCATACACTGCTCACGTAACTGATCATGCACTGATCACGTGGCTATCATGCACTGATCACGTGGCTGAACATGCACTGTTCACGTGGCTGATCACACACCTGTCACGTGACATATCATGCACTGATCACGTGGCACTCATGCACTGATCACGTGGCTGATCATACTCTGCTCACGTAACTCATGCACACATCACGTGGCTATCATGCACTGATCACGTGGCTGTCATGCACTGATCACGTGGATATCATGCACTGATCACGTGGCTGATCACACACGTATCACATGACTGATCATGCACTGATCACGTGGCTATCATGCACTGATCACGTGGCTATCATGCACTGATCACGTGGCTGATCATGCAATGATCACGTAGCTACCATGTACTGGTCACGTGACTGATCATGCACTGATCACGTAATTGATCATGCACTGATCATGTGGCTGATCATGCACTGATCACGTGGCTGATCATGCACTGATCACGTGACTGATCATGCACTGATCACGTGACTGATCATGCACTGATCACGTGGCTATCATGCACTGATCACGTGGCTGACATACACTGATCACGTGCCTGGTCATGCACTGATCACGTGGCTGATCATGCACTGATCACGTGACTGATCATGCACTGATCACGTGTCTGATCATGCACTGATCACGTGGCTATCATGCACTGCTCACGTGGCTGATCATGCCATGATCACGCAGCTACCATGTACTGGTCACATGACTGATCATGCACTGATCACGTGACTGATCATGCAGTGATCACGTGGCTATCATGCACTACTCACGTGGCTGATCATGCAATGATCATGTAGCTACCATGTACAGGTCACGTGAATGATCATACACCCATCAGGTGACTGATCATGCACTGATCACGTGGCTATCATGCACTGATCACGAGACTGATCATGCACTGTTCACGTCTATATCATGCACTGATCACATGACTGCCCGTGCACTGATCACGTGGATGATCATACACTAATCTTGTGACAGATCATGCACTGATCACGTGGCTGATCATGCACTGATACCGTGACTGAGCATGGACTGATCACATGACTATCATGTAGTGATCACGTGACTTAATGGCGCTGATCATGTGACTGATCATGCGCTGATCATGTTTGCTATCATACACTGATCATGTGCCTCTGGAGGCAATAAACAAAGAGCTGAGTAGGCACGAATCAAACAGTCAGCAGGCAATAATCATGGAACTCAGGTGTGAGGAATCATGCTGCTCAGCTGGCAATAATCAAGCAGCTGAGCAGGCAGGAATCGTGCAGCTCAGCTGGCAATTGTCAAGCAGATGAGCAGACAGTAATCACGCAGCTCAGCAGGCCCAGATCACGTGACTGAGCATGCACTGTTCACGTGGCTGATCATACACTGATCACGTGATGATCATGCACTGATCACTTGGATATCATGCACTGATCACGTGGCTGATCATACACTGTTCACGTGTCTGACCATGCACTGATCACGTGGCTGATCATACACTGCTCACGTAACTGATCATGCACTGATCACGTGGCTATCATGCACTGATCACGTGGCTGAACATGCACTGTTCACGTGGCTGATCACACACCTGTCACGTGACATATCATGCACTGATCACGTGGCACTCATGCACTGATCACGTGGCTGATCATACTCTGCTCACGTAACTCATGCACACATCACGTGGCTATCATGCACTGCTCACGTGGCTCGTCATGGAATGATCACGTAGCAACCATATACTGGTCACGTGACTGATCATGCAAAGATCACGTAAATGATCATGCACTGTTCACGTGACTGATCATGTACTGATCACGTGACTGATCATGCACTGATCACGTGGCTATCATGCTCTGCTCACGTGGCTGATCATGCAACGATCACGTAGCAACCATGTACTGGTCACGTGACTGATCATGCACTGATCACGTAATTGATCCTGCACTGATCACGTGGCTCATCATGCACTGATCACGTGGCTGATCACACATGTATCACGTGACTGATCATGCACTGATCCCGTGGCTCTCATGCACTGATCACGTGGCTGTCATGCACTGATCACGTGGATATCATGCACTGATCACGTGGCTGATCACACACGTATCACATGACTGATCATGCACTGATCACGTGGCTATCATGCACTGATCACGTGGCTATCATGCACTGATCACGTGGCTGATCATGCAATGATCACGTAGCTGCCATGTACTGGTCACGTGACTGATCATGCACTGATCACGTAATTGATCATGCACTGATCATGTGGCTGATCATGCACTGATCACGTGGCTGATCATACACTGATCACATGACTGATCATGCACTGATCACGTGACTGATCATGCACTGATCACGTGGCTGATCATGCACTGATCACGTGGCTGATCATGCACTGATCACGTGACTGATCATGCACTGATCACGTGTCTGATCATGCACTGATCACGTGGCTATCATGCACTGATCACGTGGCTGATCATGCATGATCACGCAGCTACCATGTACTGGTCACATGACTGATCATGCACTGATCACGTGACTGATCATGCACTGATCACGTGGCTATCATGCACTATCACGTGGCTGATCATGCAATGATCATGTAGCTACCATGTACTGGTCACGTGAATGATCATACACCCATCAGGTGACTGATCATGCACTGATCACGTGGCTATCATGCACTGATCACGTGACTGATCATGCACTGATCACGTCTATATCATGCACTGATCACATGACTGCCCATGCACTGATCACGTGGATGATCATACACTAATCTTGTGACAGATCATGCACTGATCACGTGGCTGATCATGCACTGATCACGTGGCTGATCATGCACTGATCACGTAGCTATCATGTACTGATCACGTGACTGATCATGCACTGATCACGTGATTGATCATGCACTGATCACGTGGCTGATCATGCACTGATCACGTGGCTGATCATGCACTGATCACGTAACTGATCATGCACTGATCACGTGACTGATCATGCACTGATCACGTGGCTATCATGCACTGATCACGTGGCTGATCATGCACTGATCACGTGACTGATCATGCACTGATCACGTGGCTGATCATGCACTGATCACGTGACTGATCATGCACTGATCACGTGGCTGATCATGCACTGATCACGTGACTGATCATGCACTGATCACGTGACTGATCATGCACTGATCACGTGGCTATCATGCACTGATCACGTGGCTGATCATGCATGATCACGCAGCTACCATGCACTGGTCACGTGACTGATCATGCACTGATCACGTGACTGATCATGCACTGATCACGTGGCTATCATGCACTGATCACGTGGCTGATCATGCACTGATCACGTAGCTACCATGTACTGGTCACGTGACTGATCATGCACTGATCACGTGACTGATCATGCACTGATCACGTGGCTGATCATGCACTGATCACGTGACTGATCATGCACTGATCACGTCTATATCATGCACTGATCACGTGACTGATCATGCACTGATCACGTGGCTGATCATACACTGATCACGTGACTGATCATGCACTGATCACGTGGCTGATCATGCACTGATCACGTGACTGATCATGCACTGATCACGTGACTGATCATGCACTGATCACGTGGCTATCATGCACTGCTCACGTGGCTGATCATGCCATGATCACGCAGCTACCATGTACTGGTCACATGACTGATCATGCACTGATCACGTGACTGATCATGCAGTGATCACGTGGCTATCATGCACTACTCACGTGGCTGATCATGCAATGATCATGTAGCTACCATGTACAGGTCACGTGAATGATCATACACCCATCAGGTGACTGATCATGCACTGATCACGTGGCTATCATGCACTGATCACGAGACTGATCATGCACTGTTCACGTCTATATCATGCACTGATCACATGACTGCCCATGCACTGATCACGTGGATGATCATACACTAATCTTGTGACAGATCATGCACTGATCACGTGGCTGATCATGCACTGATACCGTGACTGAGCATGGACTGATCACATGACTATCATGTAGTGATCACGTGACTTAATGGCGCTGATCATGTGACTGATCATGCGCTGATCATGTTTGCTATCATACACTGATCATGTGCCTCTGGAGGCAATAAACAAAGAGCTGAGTAGGCACGAATCAAACAGTCAGCAGGCAATAATCATGGAACTCAGGTGTGAGGAATCATGCTGCTCAGCTGGCAATAATCAAGCAGCTGAGCAGGCAGGAATTACGCAGCACAGCTGGCAATTGTCAAGCAGATGACAGGCAGGAATCGTGCAGCTCAGCTGGCAATTGTCAAGCAGATGAGCAGACAGTAATCACGCAGCTCAGCAGGCCCAGATCACGTGACTGAGCATGCACTGTTCACGTGGCTGATCATACACTGATCACGTGATGATCATGCACTGATCACTTGGATATCATGCACTGATCACGTGGCTGATCATACACTGTTCACGTGTCTGACCATGCACTGATCACGTGGCTGATCATACACTGCTCACGTAACTGATCATGCACTGATCACGTGGCTATCATGCACTGATCACGTGGCTGAACATGCACTGTTCACGTGGCTGATCACACACCTGTCACGTGACATATCATGCACTGATCACGTGGCACTCATGCACTGATCACGTGGCTGATCATACTCTGCTCACGTAACTCATGCACACATCACGTGGCTATCATGCACTGCTCACGTGGCTGTCATGCACTGATCACGTGGATATCATGCACTGATCACGTGGCTGATCACACACGTATCACATGACTGATCATGCACTGATCACGTGGCTGATCATGCACTGATCACGTGGCTATCATGCACTGATCACGTGGCTGATCATGCAATGATCACGTAGCTACCATGTACTGGTCACGTGACTGATCATGCACTGATCACGTATTTGATCATGCACTGATCATGTGGCTGATCATGCACTGATCACGTGGCTGATCATACACTGATCACATAACTGATCATGCACTGATCACGTGACTGATCATGCACTGATCACGTGGCTATCATGCACTGATCACTTGGCTGACATACACTGATCACGTGCCTGATCATGCACTGATCACGTGGCTGATCATGCACTGATCACGTGACTGATCATGCACTGATCACGTGTCTGATCATGCACTGATCACGTGGCTATCATGCACTGCTCACGTGGCTGATCATGCCATGATCACGCAGCTACCATGTACTGGTCACATGACTGATCATGCACTGATCACGTGACTGATCATGCAGTGATCACGTGGCTATCATGAACTACTCACGTGGCTGATCATGCAATGATCATGTAGCTACCATGTACAGGTCACGTGAATGATCATACACCCATCAGGTGACTGATCATGCACTGATCACGTGGCTATCATGCACTGATCACGAGACTGATCATGCACTGTTCACGTCTATATCATGCACTGATCACATGACTGCCCGTGCACTGATCACGTGGATGATCATACACTAATCTTGTGACAGATCATGCACTGATCACGTGGCTGATCATGCACTGATACCGTGACTGAGCATGGACTGATCACATGACTATCATGTAGTGATCACGTGACTTAATGGCGCTGATCATGTGACTGATCATGCGCTGATCATGTTTGCTATCATACACTGATCATGTGCCTCTGGAGGCAATAAACAAAGAGCTGAGTAGGCACGAATCAAACAGTCAGCAGGCAATAATCATGGAACTCAGGTGTGAGGAATCATGCTGCTCAGCTGGCAATAATCAAGCAGCTGAGCAGGCAGGAATTACGCAGCACAGCTGGCAATTGTCAAGCAGATGACAGGCAGGAATCGTGCAGCTCAGCTGGCAATTGTCAAGCAGATGAGCAGACAGTAATCACGCAGCTCAGCAGGCCCAGATCACGTGACTGAGCATGCACTGTTCACGTGGCTGATCATACACTGATCACGTGATGATCATGCACTGATCACTTGGATATCATGCACTGATCACGTGGCTGATCATACACTGTTCACGTGTCTGACCATGCACTGATCACGTGGCTGATCATACACTGCTCACGTAACTGATCATGCACTGATCACGTGGCTATCATGCACTGATCACGTGGCTGAACATGCACTGTTCACGTGGCTGATCACACACCTGTCACGTGACATATCATGCACTGATCACGTGGCACTCATGCACTGATCACGTGGCTGATCATACTCTGCTCACGTAACTCATGCACACATCACGTGGCTATCATGCACTGCTCACGTGGCTCGTCATGGAATGATCACGTAGCAACCATATACTGGTCACGTGACTGATCATGCAAAGATCACGTAAATGATCATGCACTGTTCACGTGACTGATCATGTACTGATCACGTGACTGATCATGCACTGATCACGTGGCTATCATGCTCTGCTCACGTGGCTGATCATGCAACGATCACGTAGCAACCATGTACTGGTCACGTGACTGATCATGCACTGATCACGTAATTGATCCTGCACTGATCACGTGGCTCATCATGCACTGATCACGTGGCTGATCACACATGTATCACGTGACTGATCATGCACTGATCACGTGGCTCTCATGCACTGATCACGTGGCTGTCATGCACTGATCACGTGGATATCATGCACTGATCACGTGGCTGATCACACACGTATCACATGACTGATCATGCACTGATCACGTGGCTGATCATGCACTGATCACGTGGCTATCATGCACTGATCACGTGGCTGATCACACATGATCACGTGACTGATCATGCACTGATCACGTGGCTGATCATGCACTGATCACGTGGCTGATCATGCACTGATCACGTGGATATCATGCACTGATCACGTGGCTGATCACACACGTATCACATGACTGATCATGCACTGATCACGTGGCTATCATGCACTGATCACGTGGCTATCATGCACTGATCACGTGGCTGATCATGCAATGATCACGTAGCTACCATGTACTGGTCACGTGACTGATCATGCACTGATCACGTAATTGATCATGCACTGATCACGTGGCTGATCATGCACTGATCACGTGGCTGATCATACACTGATCACATAACTGATCATGCACTGATCACGTGACTGATCATGCACTGATCACGTGGCTATCATGCACTGATCACTTGGCTGACATACACTGATCACGTGCCTGGTCATGCACTGATCACGTGGCTGATCATGCACTGATCACGTGACTGATCATGCACTGATCTCGTGTCTGATCATGCACTGATCACGTGGCTATCATGCACTGCTCACGTGGCTGATCATGCCATGATCACGCAGCTACCATGTACTGGTCACATGACTGATCATGCACTGATCACGTGACTGATCATGCAGTGATCACGTGGCTATCATGAACTACTCACGTGGCTGATCATGCAATGATCATGTAGCTACCATGTACAGGTCACGTGAATGATCATACACCCATCAGGTGACTGATCATGCACTGATCACGTGGCTATCATGCACTGATCACGAGACTGATCATGCACTGTTCACGTCTATATCATGCACTGATCACATGACTGCCCATGCACTGATCACGTGGATGATCATACACTAATCTTGTGACAGATCATGCACTGATCACGTGGCTGATCATGCACTGATACCGTGACTGAGCATGGACTGATCACATGACTATCATGTAGTGATCACGTGACTTAATGGCGCTGATCATGTGACTGATCATGCGCTGATCATGTTTGCTATCATACACTGATCATGTGCCTCTGGAGGCAATAAACAAAGAGCTGAGTAGGCACGAATCAAACAGTCAGCAGGCAATAATCATGGAACTCAGGTGTGAGGAATCATGCTGCTCAGCTGGCAATAATCAAGCAGCTGAGCAGGCAGGAATTACGCAGCACAGCTGGCAATTGTCAAGCAGATGACAGGCAGGAATCGTGCAGCTCAGCTGGCAATTGTCAAGCAGATGAGCAGACAGTAATCACGCAGCTCAGCAGGCCCAGATCACGTGACTGAGCATGCACTGTTCACGTGGCTGATCATACACTGATCACGTGATGATCATGCACTGATCACTTGGATATCATGCACTGATCACGTGGCTGATCATACACTGTTCACGTGTCTGACCATGCACTGATCACGTGGCTGATCATACACTGATCACGTGGCTGATCATGCACTGATCACGTGGCTATCATGCACTGATCACGTGGCTGATCATGCACTGATCACGTGGCTGAACATGCACTGATCACGTGGCTGATCACACACCTGTCACGTGACATATCATGCACTGATCACGTGGCACTCATGCACTGATCACGTGGCTGATCATACTCTGCTCACGTAACTCATGCACACATCACGTGGCTATCATGCACTGCTCACGTGGCGTCATGGAATGATCACGTAGCAACCATATACTGGTCACGTGACTGATCATGCACTGATCACGTAAATGATCATGCACTGATCACGTGACTGATCATGCACTGATCACGTGACTGATCATGCACTGATCACGTGGCTATCATGCACTGCTCACGTGGCTGATCATGCAACGATCACGTAGCAACCATGTACTGGTCACGTGACTGATCATGCACTGATCACGAATTGATCATGCACTGATCACGTGGCTCATCATGCACTGATCACGTGGCTGATCACACATGTATCACGTGACTGATCATGCACTGATCACGTGGCTCTCATGCACTGATCACGTGGCTGTCATGCACTGATCACGTGGATATCATGCACTGATCACGTGACTGATCATGCACTGATCACGTCTATATCATGCACTGATCACATGACTGCCCATGCACTGATCACGTGGATGATCATACACTGATCATGTGACAGATCATGCACTGATCACGTGGCTGATCATGCACTGATACGTGACTGAGCATGGACTGATCACATGACTATCATGTACTGATCACGTGACTTAATGGCGCTGATCATGTGACTGATCATGCACTGATCATGTTTGCTATCATACACTGATCATGTGCCTCTGGAGGCAATAAACAAAGAGCTGAGTAGGCACGAATCAAACAGTCAGCAGGCAATAATCATGGAACTCAGCTGTGAGGAATCATGCTGCTCAGCTGGCAATAATCAAGCAGCTGAGCAGGCAGGAATCGTGCAGCTCAGCTGGCACTGATCACGTGACTGATCATGCACTGATCACGTGGCTGATCATACACTGATCACGTGATGATCATGCACTGATCACGTGGATATCATGCACTGATCACGTGGCTGATCATACACTGATCACGTGACTCATGCACTGATCACGTGGCTATCATGCACTGATCACGTGGCTGTCATGCAATGATCACGTAGCAACCATATACTGGTCACGTGACTGATCATGCACTGATCACGTAAATGATCATGCACTGATCACGTGACTGATCATGCACTGATCACGTGACTGATCATGCACTGATCACGTGGCTATCATGCACTGCTCACGTGGCTGATCATGCAACGATCACGTAGCAACCATGTACTGGTCACGTGACTGATCATGCACTGATCACGTAATTGATCATGCACTGATCACGTGGCTGATCATGCACTGATCACGTGGCTGATCACACATGTATCACGTGACTGATCATGCACTGATCACGTGGCTCTCATGCACTGATCACGTGGCTGTCATGCACTGATCACGTGGATATCATGCACTGATCACGTGGCTGATCACACACGTATCACATGACTGATCATGCACTGATCACGTGGCTATCATGCACTGATCACGTGGCTATCATGCACTGATCACGTGGCTGATCATGCAATGATCACGTAGCTACCATGTACTGGTCACGTGACTGATCATGCACTGATCACGTAATTGATCATGCACTGATCACGTGGCTGATCATGCACTGATCACGCACTGATCACGTGGCTGATCATGCACTGATCACGTGACTGATCATGCACTGATCACGTGGCTGATCATGCACTGATCACGTGACTGATCATGCACTGATCACGTGGCTGATCATGCACTGATCACGTGACTGATCATGCACTGATCTCGTGACTGATCATGCACTGATCACGTGGCTATCATGCACTGCTCACGTGGCTGATCATGCCATGATCACGCAGCTACCATGTACTGGTCACATGACTGATCATGCACTGATCACGTGACTGATCATGCAGTGATCACGTGGCTATCATGCACTACTCACGTGGCTGATCATGCAATGATCATGTAGCTACCATGTACAGGTCACGTGAATGATCATACACCCATCAGGTGACTGATCATGCACTGATCACGTGGCTATCATGCACTGATCACGAGACTGATCATGCACTGATCACGTCTATATCATGCACTGATCACATGACTGCCCATGCACTGATCACGTGGATGATCATACACTAATCTTGTGACAGATCATGCACTGATCACGTGGCTGATCATGCACTGATACCGTGACTGAGCATGGACTGATCACATGACTATCATGTAGTGATCACGTGACTTAATGGCGCTGATCATGTGACTGATCATGCGCTGATCATGTTTGCTATCATACACTGATCATGTGCCTCTGGAGGCAATAAACAAAGAGCTGAGTAGGCACGAATCAAACAGTCAGCAGGCAATAATCATGGAACTCAGGTGTGAGGAATCATGCTGCTCAGCTGGCAATAATCAAGCAGCTGAGCAGGCAGGAATTACGCAGCACAGCTGGCAATTGTCAAGCAGATGACAGGCAGGAATCGTGCAGCTCAGCTGGCAATTGTCAAGCAGATGAGCAGACAGTAATCACGCAGCTCAGCAGGCCCAGATCACGTGACTGAGCATGCACTGTTCACGTGGCTGATCATGCACTGATCACGTGACTGATCATGCACTGATCACGTGGCTATCATGCACTGATCACGTGGCTGATCATGCACTGATCACGTGCAACCATGCACTGATCACGTGACTGATCATGCACTGATCACGTAACTGATCATGCACTGATCACGTGGCTCATCATGCACTGATCACGTGGCTGATCACACATGTGTCACGTGACTGATCATGCACTGATCACGTGGCTATCATGCACTGATCACGTGGCTGTCATGCACTGATCACGTGGCTATCATGCACTGATCACGTGGCTGATCACACACGTATCACATGACTGATCATGCACTGATCACGTGGCTATCATGCACTGATCACGTGGCTATCATGCACTGATCACGTGGCTGATCATGCAATGATCACGTAGCTACCATGTACTGGTCACGTGACTGATCATGCACTGATCACGTAATTGATCATGCACTGATCACGTGGCTGATCATGCACTGATCACGTGGCTGATCATGCACTGATCACATAACTGATCATGCACTGATCACGTGACTGATCATGCACTGATCACGTGGCTATCATGCACTGATCACTGGCTGGACATACACTGATCACGTGCCTGGTCATGCACTGATCACGTGGCTGATCATGCACTGATCACGTGACTGATCATGCACTGATCTCGTGTCTGATCATGCACTGATCACGTGGCTATCATGCACTGCTCACGTGGCTGATCATGCCATGATCACGCAGCTACCATGTACTGGTCACATGACTGATCATGCACTGATCACGTGACTGATCATGCAGTGATCACGTGGCTATCATGAACTACTCACGTGGCTGATCATGCAATGATCATGTAGCTACCATGTACAGGTCACGTGAATGATCATACACCCATCAGGTGACTGATCATGCACTGATCACGTGGCTATCATGCACTGATCACGAGACTGATCATGCACTGTTCACGTCTATATCATGCACTGATCACATGACTGCCCATGCACTGATCACGTGGATGATCATACACTAATCTTGTGACAGATCATGCACTGATCACGTGGCTGATCATGCACTGATACCGTGACTGAGCATGGACTGATCACATGACTATCATGTAGTGATCACGTGACTTAATGGCGCTGATCATGTGACTGATCATGCGCTGATCATGTTTGCTATCATACACTGATCATGTGCCTCTGGAGGCAATAAACAAAGAGCTGAGTAGGCACGAATCAAACAGTCAGCAGGCAATAATCATGGAACTCAGGTGTGAGGAATCATGCTGCTCAGCTGGCAATAATCAAGCAGCTGAGCAGGCAGGAATTACGCAGCACAGCTGGCAATTGTCAAGCAGATGACAGGCAGGAATCGTGCAGCTCAGCTGGCAATTGTCAAGCAGATGAGCAGACAGTAATCACGCAGCTCAGCAGGCCCAGATCACGTGACTGAGCATGCACTGTTCACGTGGCTGATCATACACTGATCACGTGATGATCATGCACTGATCACTTGGATATCATGCACTGATCACGTGGCTGATCATACACTGTTCACGTGTCTGACCATGCACTGATCACGTGGCTGATCATACACTGCTCACGTAACTGATCATGCACTGATCACGTGGCTATCATGCACTGATCACGTGGCTGAACATGCACTGTTCACGTGGCTGATCACACACCTGTCACGTGACATATCATGCACTGATCACGTGGCACTCATGCACTGATCACGTGGCTGATCATACTCTGCTCACGTAACTCATGCACACATCACGTGGCTATCATGCACTGCTCACGTGGCTCGTCATGGAATGATCACGTAGCAACCATATACTGGTACGTGACTGATCATGCAAAGATCACGTAAATGATCATGCACTGTTCACGTGACTGATCATGTACTGATCACGTGACTGATCATGCACTGATCACGTGGCTATCATGCTCTGCTCACGTGGCTGATCATGCAACGATCACGTAGCAACCATGTACTGGTCACGTGACTGATCATGCACTGATCACGTAATTGATCCTGCACTGATCACGTGGCTCATCATGCACTGATCACGTGGCTGATCACACATGTATCACGTGACTGATCATGCACTGATCACGTGGCTCTCATGCACTGATCACGTGGCTGTCATGCACTGATCACGTGGCTGATCATGCACTGATCACGTGGCATCATGCACTGATCACGTGACTGATCATGCACTGATCACGTGACTGATCATGCACTGATCACGTGGCTATCATGCACTGATCACGTGGCTGATCATGCACTGATCACGTGACTGATCATGCACTGATCACGTGGCTGATCATGCACTGATCACGTGACTGATCATGCACTGATCACGTGGCTGATCATGCACTGATCACGTGACTGATCATGCACTGATCACGTGACTGATCATGCACTGATCACGTGGCTATCATGCACTGATCACGTGGCTGATCATGCCATGATCACGCAGCTACCATGTACTGGTCACATGACTGATCATGCACTGATCACGTGACTGATCATGCACTGATCACGTGGCTATCATGCACTATCACGTGGCTGATCATGCAATGATCATGTAGCTACCATGTACTGGTCACGTGAATGATCATGCACTGATCACGTGACTGATCATGCACTGATCACGTGGCTATCATGCACTGATCACGTGACTGATCATGCACTGATCACGTCTATATCATGCACTGATCACATGACTGATCATGCACTGATCACGTGGATGATCATACACTGATCACGTGACTGATCATGCACTGATCACGTGGCTGATCATGCACTGATCACGTGACTGATCATGCACTGATCACGTGTCTGATCATGCACTGATCACGTGGCTATCATGCACTGCTCACGTGGCTGATCATGCCATGATCACGCAGCTACCATGTACTGGTCACATGACTGATCATGCACTGATCACGTGACTGATCATGCAGTGATCACGTGGCTATCATGAACTACTCACGTGGCTGATCATGCAATGATCATGTAGCTACCATGTACAGGTCACGTGAATGATCATACACCCATCAGGTGACTGATCATGCACTGATCACGTGGCTATCATGCACTGATCACGAGACTGATCATGCACTGTTCACGTCTATATCATGCACTGATCACATGACTGCCCGTGCACTGATCACGTGGATGATCATACACTAATCTTGTGACAGATCATGCACTGATCACGTGGCTGATCATGCACTGATACCGTGACTGAGCATGGACTGATCACATGACTATCATGTAGTGATCACGTGACTTAATGGCGCTGATCATGTGACTGATCATGCGCTGATCATGTTTGCTATCATACACTGATCATGTGCCTCTGGAGGCAATAAACAAAGAGCTGAGTAGGCACGAATCAAACAGTCAGCAGGCAATAATCATGGAACTCAGGTGTGAGGAATCATGCTGCTCAGCTGGCAATAATCAAGCAGCTGAGCAGGCAGGAATTACGCAGCACAGCTGGCAATTGTCAAGCAGATGACAGGCAGGAATCGTGCAGCTCAGCTGGCAATTGTCAAGCAGATGAGCAGACAGTAATCACGCAGCTCAGCAGGCCCAGATCACGTGACTGAGCATGCACTGTTCACGTGGCTGATCATACACTGATCACGTGATGATCATGCACTGATCACTTGGATATCATGCACTGATCACGTGGCTGATCATACACTGTTCACGTGTCTGACCATGCACTGATCACGTGGCTGATCATACACTGCTCACGTAACTGATCATGCACTGATCACGTGGCTATCATGCACTGATCACGTGGCTGAACATGCACTGTTCACGTGGCTGATCACACACCTGTCACGTGACATATCATGCACTGATCACGTGGCACTCATGCACTGATCACGTGGCTGATCATACTCTGATCACGTAACTCATGCACACATCACGTGGCTATCATGCACTGATCACGTGGCTGTCATGCACTGATCACGTGGATATCATGCACTGATCACGTGGCTGATCACACACGTATCATGACTGATCATGCACTGATCACGTGGCTGATCATGCACTGATCACGTGGCTATCATGCACTGATCACGTGGCTGATCATGCAATGATCACGTAGCTACCATGTACTGGTCACGTGACTGATCATGCACTGATCACGTAATTGATCATGCACTGATCACGTGGCTGATCATGCACTGATCACGTGGCTGATCATACACTGATCACGTAACTGATCATGCACTGATCACGTGACTGATCATGCACTGATCACGTGGCTATCATGCACTGATCACTTGGCTGACATACACTGATCACGTGCCTGGTCATGCACTGATCACGTGGCTGATCATGCACTGATCACGTGACTGATCATGCACTGATCACGTGTCTGATCATGCACTGATCACGTGGCTATCATGCACTGCTCACGTGGCTGATCATGCCATGATCACGCAGCTACCATGTACTGGTCACATGACTGATCATGCACTGATCACGTGACTGATCATGCAGTGATCACGTGGCTATCATGAACTACTCACGTGGCTGATCATGCAATGATCATGTAGCTACCATGTACAGGTCACGTGAATGATCATACACCCATCAGGTGACTGATCATGCACTGATCACGTGGCTATCATGCACTGATCACGAGACTGATCATGCACTGTTCACGTCTATATCATGCACTGATCACATGACTGCCCATGCACTGATCACGTGGATGATCATACACTAATCTTGTGACAGATCATGCACTGATCACGTGGCTGATCATGCACTGATACCGTGACTGAGCATGGACTGATCACATGACTATCATGTAGTGATCACGTGACTTAATGGCGCTGATCATGTGACTGATCATGCGCTGATCATGTTTGCTATCATACACTGATCATGTGCCTCTGGAGGCAATAAACAAAGAGCTGAGTAGGCACGAATCAAACAGTCAGCAGGCAATAATCATGGAACTCAGGTGTGAGGAATCATGCTGCTCAGCTGGCAATAATCAAGCAGCTGAGCAGGCAGGAATCGTGCAGCTCAGCTGGCAATTGTCAAGCAGATGAGCAGACAGTAATCACGCAGCTCAGCAGGCCCAGATCACGTGACTGAGCATGCACTGTTCACGTGGCTGATCATACACTGATCACGTGATGATCATGCACTGATCACTTGGATATCATGCACTGATCACGTGGCTGATCATACACTGTTCACGTGTCTGACCATGCACTGATCACGTGGCTGATCATACACTGCTCACGTAACTGATCATGCACTGATCACGTGGCTATCATGCACTGATCACGTGGCTGAACATGCACTGTTCACGTGGCTGATCACACACCTGTCACGTGACATATCATGCACTGATCACGTGGCACTCATGCACTGATCACGTGGCTGATCATACTCTGCTCACGTAACTCATGCACACATCACGTGGCTATCATGCACTGCTCACGTGGCTCGTCATGGAATGATCACGTAGCAACCATATACTGGTCACGTGACTGATCATGCAAAGATCACGTAAATGATCATGCACTGTTCACGTGACTGATCATGTACTGATCACGTGACTGATCATGCACTGATCACGTGGCTATCATGCTCTGCTCACGTGGCTGATCATGCAACGATCACGTAGCAACCATGTACTGGTCACGTGACTGATCATGCACTGATCACGTAATTGATCCTGCACTGATCACGTGGCTCATCATGCACTGATCACGTGGCTGATCACACATGTATCACGTGACTGATCATGCACTGATCCCGTGGCTCTCATGCACTGATCACGTGGCTGTCATGCACTGATCACGTGGATATCATGCACTGATCACGTGGCTGATCACACACGTATCACATGACTGATCATGCACTGATCACGTGGCTATCATGCACTGATCACGTGGCTATCATGCACTGATCACGTGGCTGATCATGCAATGATCACGTAGCTACCATGTACTGGTCACGTGACTGATCATGCACTGATCACGTAATTGATCATGCACTGATCATGTGGCTGATCATGCACTGATCACGTGGCTGATCATGCACTGATCACGTGACTGATCATGCACTGATCACGTGACTGATCATGCACTGATCACGTGGCTGATCATGCACTGATCACGTGGCTGATCATGCACTGATCACGTGACTGATCATGCACTGATCACGTGTCTGATCATGCACTGATCACGTGGCTATCATGCACTGATCACGTGGCTGATCATGCCATGATCACGCAGCTACCATGTACTGGTCACATGACTGATCATGCACTGATCACGTGACTGATCATGCACTGATCACGTGGCTATCATGAACTACTCACGTGGCTGATCATGCAATGATCATGTAGCTACGATGTACAGGTCACGTGAATGATCATACACCCATCAGGTGACTGATCATGCACTGATCACGTGGCTATCATGCACTGATCACGTGACTGATCATGCACTGATCACGTCTATATCATGCACTGATCACATGACTGCCCATGCACTGATCACGTGGATGATCATACACTAATCTTGTGACAGATCATGCACTGATCACGTGGCTGATCATGCACTGATCACGTGGCTGATCATGCACTGATCACGTAGCTATCATGTACTGATCACGTGACTGATCATGCACTGATCACGTGGCTGATCATGCACTGATCATGTGGCTGATCATGCACTGATCACGTGGCTGATCATACACTGATCACATAACTGATCATGCACTGATCACGTGACTGATCATGCACTGATCACGTGGCTATCATGCACTGATCACGTGGCTGATCATGCACTGATCACGTGGCTGATCATGCACTGATCACGTGGCTGATCATGCACTGATCACGTGACTGATCATGCACTGATCACGTGGCTGATCATGCACTGATCACGTGACTGATCATGCACTGATCACGTGACTGATCATGCACTGATCACGTGGCTATCATGCACTGATCACGTGGCTGATCATGCATGATCACGCAGCTACCATGTACTGGTCACGTGACTGATCATGCACTGATCACGTGACTGATCATGCACTGATCACGTGGCTATCATGCACTGATCACGTGGCTGATCATGCAATGATCACGTAGCTACCATGTACTGGTCACGTGACTGATCATGCACTGATCACGTGACTGATCATGCACTGATCACGTGGCTGATCATGCACTGATCACGTGACTGATCATGCACTGATCACGTCTATATCATGCACTGATCACATGACTGATCATGCACTGATCACGTGGATGATCATACACTGATCACGTGACTGATCATGCACTGATCACGTGGCTGATCATGCACTGATCACGTGACTGATCATGCACTGATCACGTGACTGATCATGCACTGATCACGTGGCTATCATGCACTGCTCACGTGGCTGATCATGCCATGATCACGCAGCTACCATGTACTGGTCACATGACTGATCATGCACTGATCACGTGACTGATCATGCAGTGATCACGTGGCTATCATGAACTACTCACGTGGCTGATCATGCAATGATCATGTAGCTACCATGTACAGGTCACGTGAATGATCATACACCCATCAGGTGACTGATCATGCACTGATCACGTGGCTATCATGCACTGATCACGAGACTGATCATGCACTGTTCACGTCTATATCATGCACTGATCACATGACTGCCCGTGCACTGATCACGTGGATGATCATACACTAATCTTGTGACAGATCATGCACTGATCACGTGGCTGATCATGCACTGATACCGTGACTGAGCATGGACTGATCACATGACTATCATGTAGTGATCACGTGACTTAATGGCGCTGATCATGTGACTGATCATGCGCTGATCATGTTTGCTATCATACACTGATCATGTGCCTCTGGAGGCAATAAACAAAGAGCTGAGTAGGCACGAATCAAACAGTCAGCAGGCAATAATCATGGAACTCAGGTGTGAGGAATCATGCTGCTCAGCTGGCAATAATCAAGCAGCTGAGCAGGCAGGAATTACGCAGCACAGCTGGCAATTGTCAAGCAGATGACAGGCAGGAATCGTGCAGCTCAGCTGGCAATTGTCAAGCAGATGAGCAGACAGTAATCACGCAGCTCAGCAGGCCCAGATCACGTGACTGAGCATGCACTGTTCACGTGGCTGATCATACACTGATCACGTGATGATCATGCACTGATCACTTGGATATCATGCACTGATCACGTGGCTGATCATACACTGTTCACGTGTCTGACCATGCACTGATCACGTGGCTGATCATACACTGCTCACGTAACTGATCATGCACTGATCACGTGGCTATCATGCACTGATCACGTGGCTGAACATGCACTGTTCACGTGGCTGATCACACACCTGTCACGTGACTGATCATGCACTGATCACGTGGCACTCATGCACTGATCACGTGGCTGATCATACTCTGCTCACGAAACTCATCATGCACACATCACGTGGCTATCATGCACTGCTCACGTGGCTGTCATGCACTGATCACGTGGATATCATGCACTGATCACGTGGCTGATCACACACGTATCACATGACTGATCATGCACTGATCACGTGGCTGATCATGCACTGATCACGTGGCTATCATGCACTGATCACGTGGCTGATCAGGCAATGATCTCGTAGCTACCATGTACTGGTCACGTGACTGATCATGCACTGATCACGTGACTGATCATGCACTGATCACGTGGCTGATCATGCACTGATCACGTGGCTGATCATACACTGATCACGTAACTGATCATGCACTGATCACGTGACTGATCATGCACTGATCACGTGGCTATCATGCACTGATCACGTGGCTGACATACACTGATCACGTGCCTGATCATGCACTGATCACGTGGCTGATCATGCACTGATCACGTGACTGATCATGCACTGATCACGTGTCTGATCATGCACTGATCACGTGGCTATCATGCACTGCTCACGTGGCTGATCATGCCATGATCACGCAGCTACCATGTACTGGTCACATGACTGATCATGCACTGATCACGTGACTGATCATGCAGTGATCACGTGGCTATCATGAACTACTCACGTGGCTGATCATGCAATGATCATGTAGCTACCATGTACAGGTCACGTGAATGATCATACACCCATCAGGTGACTGATCATGCACTGATCACGTGGCTATCATGCACTGATCACGAGACTGATCATGCACTGTTCACGTCTATATCATGCACTGATCACATGACTGCCCGTGCACTGATCACGTGGATGATCATACACTAATCTTGTGACAGATCATGCACTGATCACGTGGCTGATCATGCACTGATACCGTGACTGAGCATGGACTGATCACATGACTATCATGTAGTGATCACGTGACTTAATGGCGCTGATCATGTGACTGATCATGCGCTGATCATGTTTGCTATCATACACTGATCATGTGCCTCTGGAGGCAATAAACAAAGAGCTGAGTAGGCACGAATCAAACAGTCAGCAGGCAATAATCATGGAACTCAGGTGTGAGGAATCATGCTGCTCAGCTGGCAATAATCAAGCAGCTGAGCAGGCAGGAATTACGCAGCACAGCTGGCAATTGTCAAGCAGATGACAGGCAGGAATCGTGCAGCTCAGCTGGCAATTGTCAAGCAGATGAGCAGACAGTAATCACGCAGCTCAGCAGGCCCAGATCACGTGACTGAGCATGCACTGTTCACGTGGCTGATCATACACTGATCACGTGATGATCATGCACTGATCACTTGGATATCATGCACTGATCACGTGGCTGATCATACACTGTTCACGTGTCTGACCATGCACTGATCACGTGGCTGATCATACACTGCTCACGTAACTGATCATGCACTGATCACGTGGCTATCATGCACTGATCACGTGGCTGAACATGCACTGTTCACGTGGCTGATCACACACCTGTCACGTGACATATCATGCACTGATCACGTGGCACTCATGCACTGATCACGTGGCTGATCATACTCTGCTCACGTAACTCATGCACACATCACGTGGCTATCATGCACTGCTCACGTGGCTCGTCATGGAATGATCACGTAGCAACCATATACTGGTAACGTGACTGATCATGCAAGATCACGTAAATGATCATGCACTGTTCACGTGACTGATCATGTACTGATCACGTGACTGATCATGCACTGACCACGTGGCTATCATGCTCTGCTCACGTGGCTGATCATGCAACGATCACGTAGCAACCATATACTGGTCACGTGACTGATCATGCACTGATCACGTAATTGATCCTGCACTGATCACGTGGCTCATCATGCACTGATCACGTGGCTGATCACACATGTATCACGTGACTGATCATGCACTGATCACGTGGCTCTCATGCACTGATCACGTGGCTGTCATGCACTGATCACGTGGATATCATGCACTGATCACGTGGCTGATCACACACGTATCACATGACTGATCATGCACTGATCACGTGGCTGATCATGCACTGATCACGTGGCTATCATGCACTGATCACGTGGCTGATCACACATGATCACGTGACTGATCATGCACTGATCACGTGGCTGATCATGCACTGATCACGTGGCTGATCATGCACTGATCACGTGGATATCATGCACTGATCACGTGGCTGATCACACACGTATCACGTGACTGATCATGCACTGATCACGTGGCTATCATGCACTGATCACGTGGCTATCATGCACTGATCACGTGGCTGATCATGCAATGATCACGTAGCTACCATGCACTGGTCACGTGACTGATCATGCACTGATCACGTAATTGATCATGCACTGATCATGTGGCTGATCATGCACTGATCACGTGGCTGATCATACACTGATCACATGACTGATCATGCACTGATCACGTGACTGATCATGCACTGATCACGTGGCTATCATGCACTGATCACTTGGCTGACATACACTGATCACGTGCCTGGTCATGCACTGATCACGTGGCTGATCATGCACTGATCACGTGACTGATCATGCACTGATCTCGTGTCTGATCATGCACTGATCACGTGGCTATCATGCACTGCTCACGTGGCTGATCATGCCATGATCACGCAGCTACCATGTACTGGTCACATGACTGATCATGCACTGATCACGTGACTGATCATGCAGTGATCACGTGGCTATCATGAACTACTCACGTGGCTGATCATGCAATGATCATGTAGCTACCATGTACAGGTCACGTGAATGATCATACACCCATCAGGTGACTGATCATGCACTGATCACGTGGCTATCATGCACTGATCACGAGACTGATCATGCACTGTTCACGTCTATATCATGCACTGATCACATGACTGCCCGTGCACTGATCACGTGGATGATCATACACTAATCTTGTGACAGATCATGCACTGATCACGTGGCTGATCATGCACTGATACCGTGACTGAGCATGGACTGATCACATGACTATCATGTAGTGATCACGTGACTTAATGGCGCTGATCATGTGACTGATCATGCGCTGATCATGTTTGCTATCATACACTGATCATGTGCCTCTGGAGGCAATAAACAAAGAGCTGAGTAGGCACGAATCAAACAGTCAGCAGGCAATAATCATGGAACTCAGGTGTGAGGAATCATGCTGCTCAGCTGGCAATAATCAAGCAGCTGAGCAGGCAGGAATTACGCAGCACAGCTGGCAATTGTCAAGCAGATGACAGGCAGGAATCGTGCAGCTCAGCTGGCAATTGTCAAGCAGATGAGCAGACAGTAATCACGCAGCTCAGCAGGCCCAGATCACGTGACTGAGCATGCACTGTTCACGTGGCTGATCATACACTGATCACGTGATGATCATGCACTGATCACTTGGATATCATGCACTGATCACGTGGCTGATCATACACTGTTCACGTGTCTGACCATGCACTGATCACGTGGCTGATCATACACTGCTCACGTAACTGATCATGCACTGATCACGTGGCTATCATGCACTGATCACGTGGCTGAACATGCACTGTTCACGTGGCTGATCACACACCTGTCACGTGACATATCATGCACTGATCACGTGGCACTCATGCACTGATCACGTGGCTGATCATACTCTGCTCACGTAACTCATGCACACATCACGTGGCTATCATGCACTGCTCACGTGGCTCGTCATGGAATGATCACGTAGCAACCATATACTGGTAACGTGACTGATCATGCAAAGATCACGTAAATGATCATGCACTGTTCACGTGACTGATCATGTACTGATCACGTGACTGATCATGCACTGACCACGTGGCTATCATGCTCTGCTCACGTGGCTGATCATGCAACGATCACGTAGCAACCATGTACTGGTCACGTGACTGATCATGCACTGATCACGTAATTGATCCTGCACTGATCACGTGGCTCATCATGCACTGATCACGTGGCTGATCACACATGTATCACGTGACTGATCATGCACTGATCACGTGGCTCTCATGCACTGATCACGTGGCTGTCATGCACTGATCACGTGGCTGATCATGCACTGATCACGTGGCTGATCATGCACTGATCACGTGACAAATCATGCACTGATCACGTGGCTGATCATGCACTGATCACGTGGCTATCATGCACTGATCACGTGGCTGATCACACATGATCACGTGACTGATCATGCACTGATCACGTGGCTGATCATGCACTGATCACGTGGCTGATCATGCACTGATCACGTGGCTGATCATGCACTGATCACGTGGCTGATCATGCACTGATCACGTGACTGATCATGCACTGATCACGTGACTGATCATGCACTGATCACGTGGCTATCATGCACTGATCACGTGGCTGATCATGCACTGATCACGTGACTGATCATGCACTGATCACGTGACTGATCATGCACTGATCACGTGGCTGATCATGCACTGATCACGTGGCTGATCATGCACTGATCACGTGGCTGATCATGCACTGATCACGTGGCTATCATGTACTGGTCACATGACTGATCATGCACTGATCACGTGACTGATCATGCAGTGATCACGTGGCTATCATGAACTACTCACGTGGCTGATCATGCAATGATCATGTAGCTACCATGTACAGGTCACGTGAATGATCATACACCCATCAGGTGACTGATCATGCACTGATCACGTGGCTATCATGCACTGTTCACGAGACTGATCATGCACTGTTCACGTCTATATCATTCACTGATCACATGACTGCCCGTGCCCTAATCACGTGGATGATCATACACTAATCTTGTGAGAGATCATGCACTGATCACGTGGCTGATCATGCACTGATACCGTGACTGAGCATGGACTGATCACATGACTATCATGTAGTGATCACGTGACTTAATGGCGCTGATCATGTGACTGATCATGCGCTGATCATGTTTGCTATCATACACTGATCATGTGCCTCTGGAGGCAATAAACAAAGAGCTGAGTAGGCACGAATCAAACAGTCAGCAGGCAATAATCATGGAACTCAGGTGTGAGGAATCATGCTGCTCAGCTGGCAATAATCAAGCAGCTGAGCAGGCAGGAATTACGCAGCACAGCTGGCAATTGTCAAGCAGATGACAGGCAGGAATCGTGCAGCTCAGGTGGCAATTGTCAAGCAGATGAGCAGACAGTAATCACGCAGCTCAGCAGGCCCAGATCACGTGACTGAGCATGCACTGTTCACGTGGCTGATCATACACTGATCACGTGATGATCATGCACTGATCACTTGGATATCATGCACTGATCACGTGGCTGATCATACACTGTTCACGTGTCTGACCATGCACTGATCACGTGGCTGATCATACACTGCTCACGTAACTGATCATGCACTGATCACGTGGCTATCATGCACTGATCACGTGGCTGAACATGCACTGTTCACGTGGCTGATCACACACCTGTCACGTGACATATCATGCACTGATCACGTGGCACTCATGCACTGATCACGTGGCTGATCATACTCTGCTCACGTAACTCATGCACACATCACGTGGCTATCATGCACTGCTCACGTGGCTCGTCATGGAATGATCACGTAGCAACCATATACTGGTAACGTGACTGATCATGCAAAGATCACGTAAATGATCATGCACTGTTCACGTGACTGATCATGTACTGATCACGTGACTGATCATGCACTGACCACGTGGCTATCATGCTCTGCTCACGTGGCTGATCATGCAACGATCACGTAGCAACCATGTACTGGTCACGTGACTGATCATGCACTGATCACGTAATTGATCCTGCACTGATCACGTGGCTCATCATGCACTGATCACGTGGCTGATCACACATGTATCACGTGACTGATCATGCACTGATCCCGTGGCTCTCATGCACTGATCACGTGGCTGTCATGCACTGATCACGTGGATATCATGCACTGATCACGTGGCTGATCACACACGTATCACATGACTGATCATGCACTGATCACGTGGCTGATCATGCACTGATCACGTGGCTATCATGCACTGATCACGTGGCTGATCACACATGATCACGTGACTGATCATGCACTGATCACGTGGCTATCATGCACTGATCACGTGGCTGTCATGCACTGATCACGTGGCTATCATGCACTGATCACGTGGCTGATCACACACGATCACATGACTGATCATGCACTGATCACGTGGCTATCATGCACTGATCACGTGGCTATCATGCACTGATCACGTGGCTGATCAGCAATGATCACGTAGCTACCATGTACTGGTCACGTGACTGATCATGCACTGATCACGTAATTGATCATGCACTGATCACGTGGCTGATCATGCACTGATCACGTGGCTGATCATACACTGATCACATAACTGATCATGCACTGATCACGTGACTGATCATGCACTGATCACGTGGCTATCATGCACTGATCACTTGGCTGGACATACACTGATCACGTGCCTGGTCATGCACTGATCACGTGGCTGATCATGCACTGATCACGTGACTGATCATGCACTGATCTCGTGTCTGATCATGCACTGATCACGTGGCTATCATGCACTGCTCACGTGGCTGATCATGCCATGATCACGCAGCTACCATGTACTGGTCACATGACTGATCATGCACTGATCACGTGACTGATCATGCAGTGATCACGTGGCTATCATGAACTACTCACGTGGCTGATCATGCAATGATCATGTAGCTACCATGTACAGGTCACGTGAATGATCATACACCCATCAGGTGACTGATCATGCACTGATCACGTGGCTATCATGCACTGATCACGAGACTGATCATGCACTGTTCACGTCTATATCATGCACTGATCACATGACTGCCCGTGCACTGATCACGTGGATGATCATACACTAATCTTGTGACAGATCATGCACTGATCACGTGGCTGATCATGCACTGATACCGTGACTGAGCATGGACTGATCACATGACTATCATGTAGTGATCACGTGACTTAATGGCGCTGATCATGTGACTGATCATGCGCTGATCATGTTTGCTATCATACACTGATCATGTGCCTCTGGAGGCAATAAACAAAGAGCTGAGTAGGCACGAATCAAACAGTCAGCAGGCAATAATCATGGAACTCAGGTGTGAGGAATCATGCTGCTCAGCTGGCAATAATCAAGCAGCTGAGCAGGCAGGAATTACGCAGCACAGCTGGCAATTGTCAAGCAGATGACAGGCAGGAATCGTGCAGCTCAGCTGGCAATTGTCAAGCAGATGAGCAGACAGTAATCACGCAGCTCAGCAGGCCCAGATCACGTGACTGAGCATGCACTGTTCACGTGGCTGATCATACACTGATCACGTGATGATCATGCACTGATCACTTGGATATCATGCACTGATCACGTGGCTGATCATACACTGTTCACGTGTCTGACCATGCACTGATCACGTGGCTGATCATACACTGCTCACGTAACTGATCATGCACTGATCACGTGGCTATCATGCACTGATCACGTGGCTGAACATGCACTGTTCACGTGGCTGATCACACACCTGTCACGTGACATATCATGCACTGATCACGTGGCACTCATGCACTGATCACGTGGCTGATCATACTCTGCTCACGTAACTCATGCACACATCACGTGGCTATCATGCACTGCTCACGTGGCTCGTCATGGAATGATCACGTAGCAACCATATACTGGTAACGTGACTGATCATGCAAAGATCACGTAAATGATCATGCACTGTTCACGTGACTGATCATGTACTGATCACGTGACTGATCATGCACTGACCACGTGGCTATCATGCTCTGCTCACGTGGCTGATCATGCAACGATCACGTAGCAACCATGTACTGGTCACGTGACTGATCATGCACTGATCACGTAATTGATCCTGCACTGATCACGTGGCTCATCATGCACTGATCACGTGGCTGATCACACATGTATCACGTGACTGATCATGCACTGATCCCGTGGCTCTCATGCACTGATCACGTGGCTGTCATGCACTGATCACGTGGATATCATGCACTGATCACGTGGCTGATCACACACGTATCACATGACTGATCATGCACTGATCACGTGGCTATCATGCACTGATCACGTGGCTATCATGCACTGATCACGTGGCTGATCATGCAATGATCACGTAGCTACCATGTACTGGTCACGTGACTGATCATGCACTGATCACGTAATTGATCATGCACTGATCACGTGGCTGATCATGCACTGATCACGTGGCTGATCATGCACTGATCACGTGACTGATCATGCACTGATCACGTGACTGATCATGCACTGATCACGTGGCTGATCATGCACTGATCACGTGGCTGATCACACATGATCACGTGACTGATCATGCACTGATCACGTGGCTGATCATGCACTGATCACGTGGCTGATCATGCACTGATCACGTGGATATCATGCACTGATCACGTGGCTGATCATGCACTGATCACGTGTCTGATCATGCACTGATCACGTGGCTGATCATGCACTGATCACGTGACTGATCATGCACTGATCACGTGGCTATCATGCACTGATCACGTGGCTGATCATGCACTGATCACGTGGCTGATCACACACCTGTCACGTGACTATCATGCACTGATCACGTGGCATCATGCACTGATCACGTGGCTGATCATACACTGATCACGTAACTCATGCACACATCACGTGGCTATCATGCACTGCTCACGTGGCTGTCATGCAATGATCACGTAGCAACCATATACTGGTCACGTGACTGATCATGCACTGATCACGTAAATGATCATGCACTGATCACGTGACTGATCATGCACTGATCACGTGACTGATCATGCACTGATCACGTGGCTATCATGCACTGATCACGTGGCTGATCATGCAACTGATCACGTAGCAACCATGCACTGGTCACGTGACTGATCATGCACTGATCACGTAATTGATCATGCACTGATCACGTGGCTCATCATGCACTGATCACGTGGCTGATCACACATGATCACGTGACTGATCATGCACTGATCACGTGGCTCTCATGCACTGATCACGTGGCTGATCATGCACTGATCACGTGGATATCATGCACTGATCACGTGGCTGATCATGCACTGATCACGTGGCTGATCATGCACTGATCACGTGGCTGATCACACACTGATCACGTGACTGATCATGCACTGATCACGTGGCTGATCATGCACTGATCACGTGGCTGATCATGCACTGATCACGTGGCTGATCATGCACTGATCACGTAGCTACCATGCACTGATCACGTGACTGATCATGCACTGATCACGTGACTGATCATGCACTGATCACGTGGCTGTCATGCACTGATCACGTGGATATCATGCACTGATCACGTGGCTGATCACACACGTATCACATGACTGATCATGCACTGATCACGTGGCTATCATGCACTGATCACGTGGCTATCATGCACTGATCACGTGGCTGATCATGCAATGATCACGTAGCTACCATGTACTGGTCACGTGACTGATCATGCACTGATCACGTAATTGATCATGCACTGATCACGTGGCTGATCATGCACTGATCACGTGGCTGATCATACACTGATCACGTGACTGATCATGCACTGATCACGTGACTGATCATGCACTGATCACGTGGCTGATCATGCACTGATCACGTGGCTGATCATGCACTGATCACGTGACTGATCATGCACTGATCTCGTGTCTGATCATGCACTGATCACGTGGCTATCATGCACTGCTCACGTGGCTGATCATGCCATGATCACGCAGCTACCATGTACTGGTCACATGACTGATCATGCACTGATCACGTGACTGATCATGCAGTGATCACGTGGCTATCATGAACTACTCACGTGGCTGATCATGCAATGATCATGTAGCTACCATGTACAGGTCACGTGAATGATCATACACCCATCAGGTGACTGATCATGCACTGATCACGTGGCTATCATGCACTGATCACGAGACTGATCATGCACTGTTCACGTCTATATCATGCACTGATCACATGACTGCCCGTGCACTGATCACGTGGATGATCATACACTAATCTTGTGACAGATCATGCACTGATCACGTGGCTGATCATGCACTGATACCGTGACTGAGCATGGACTGATCACATGACTATCATGTAGTGATCACGTGACTTAATGGCGCTGATCATGTGACTGATCATGCGCTGATCATGTTTGCTATCATACACTGATCATGTGCCTCTGGAGGCAATAAACAAAGAGCTGAGTAGGCACGAATCAAACAGTCAGCAGGCAATAATCATGGAACTCAGGTGTGAGGAATCATGCTGCTCAGCTGGCAATAATCAAGCAGCTGAGCAGGCAGGAATTACGCAGCACAGCTGGCAATTGTCAAGCAGATGACAGGCAGGAATCGTGCAGCTCAGCTGGCAATTGTCAAGCAGATGAGCAGACAGTAATCACGCAGCTCAGCAGGCCCAGATCACGTGACTGAGCATGCACTGTTCACGTGGCTGATCATACACTGATCACGTGATGATCATGCACTGATCACTTGGATATCATGCACTGATCACGTGGCTGATCATACACTGTTCACGTGTCTGACCATGCACTGATCACGTGGCTGATCATACACTGCTCACGTAACTGATCATGCACTGATCACGTGGCTATCATGCACTGATCACGTGGCTGAACATGCACTGTTCACGTGGCTGATCACACACCTGTCACGTGACATATCATGCACTGATCACGTGGCACTCATGCACTGATCACGTGGCTGATCATACTCTGCTCACGTAACTCATGCACACATCACGTGGCTATCATGCACTGCTCACGTGGCTCGTCATGGAATGATCACGTAGCAACCATATACTGGTAACGTGACTGATCATGCAAAGATCACGTAAATGATCATGCACTGTTCACGTGACTGATCATGTACTGATCACGTGACTGATCATGCACTGATCACGTGGCTATCATGCTCTGCTCACGTGGCTGATCATGCAACGATCACGTAGCAACCATGTACTGGTCACGTGACTGATCATGCACTGATCACGTAATTGATCCTGCACTGATCACGTGGCTCATCATGCACTGATCACGTGGCTGATCACACATGTATCACGTGACTGATCATGCACTGATCCCGTGGCTCTCATGCACTGATCACGTGGCTGTCATGCACTGATCACGTGGATATCATGCACTGATCATGTGGCTGATCACACACGTATCACATGACTGATCATGCACTGATCACGTGGCTATCATGCACTGATCACGTGGCTATCATGCACTGATCACGTGGCTGATCAGGCAATGATCACGTAGCTACCATGTACTGGTCACGTGACTGATCATGCACTGATCACGTAATTGATCATGCACTGATCATGTGGCTGATCATGCACTGATCACGTGGCTGATCATACACTGATCACGTAACTGATCATGCACTGATCACGTGACTGATCATGCACTGATCACGTGGCTATCATGCACTGATCACTTGGCTGGACATGCACTGATCACGTGGCTGATCATGCACTGATCACGTGACTGATCATGCACTGATCTCGTGTCTGATCATGCACTGATCACGTGGCTATCATGCACTGCTCACGTGGCTGATCATGCCATGATCACGCAGCTACCATGTACTGGTCACATGACTGATCATGCACTGATCACGTGACTGATCATGCAGTGATCACGTGGCTATCATGAACTACTCACGTGGCTGATCATGCAATGATCATGTAGCTACCATGTACAGGTCACGTGAATGATCATACACCCATCAGGTGACTGATCATGCACTGATCACGTGGCTATCATGCACTGATCACGAGACTGATCATGCACTGTTCACGTCTATATCATGCACTGATCACATGACTGCCCGTGCACTGATCACGTGGATGATCATACACTAATCTTGTGACAGATCATGCACTGATCACGTGGCTGATCATGCACTGATACCGTGACTGAGCATGGACTGATCACATGACTATCATGTAGTGATCACGTGACTTAATGGCGCTGATCATGTGACTGATCATGCGCTGATCATGTTTGCTATCATACACTGATCATGTGCCTCTGGAGGCAATAAACAAAGAGCTGAGTAGGCACGAATCAAACAGTCAGCAGGCAATAATCATGGAACTCAGGTGTGAGGAATCATGCTGCTCAGCTGGCAATAATCAAGCAGCTGAGCAGGCAGGAATTACGCAGCACAGCTGGCAATTGTCAAGCAGATGACAGGCAGGAATCGTGCAGCTCAGCTGGCAATTGTCAAGCAGATGAGCAGACAGTAATCACGCAGCTCAGCAGGCCCAGATCACGTGACTGAGCATGCACTGTTCACGTGGCTGATCATACACTGATCACGTGATGATCATGCACTGATCACTTGGATATCATGCACTGATCACGTGGCTGATCATACACTGTTCACGTGTCTGACCATGCACTGATCACGTGGCTGATCATACACTGCTCACGTAACTGATCATGCACTGATCACGTGGCTATCATGCACTGATCACGTGGCTGAACATGCACTGTTCACGTGGCTGATCACACACCTGTCACGTGACATATCATGCACTGATCACGTGGCACTCATGCACTGATCACGTGGCTGATCATACTCTGCTCACGTAACTCATGCACACATCACGTGGCTATCATGCACTGCTCACGTGGCTCGTCATGGAATGATCACGTAGCAACCATATACTGGTAACGTGACTGATCATGCAAAGATCACGTAAATGATCATGCACTGTTCACGTGACTGATCATGTACTGATCACGTGACTGATCATGCACTGACCACGTGGCTATCATGCTCTGCTCAGGTGGCTGATCATGCAACGATCACGTAGCAACCATGTACTGGTCACGTGACTGATCATGCACTGATCACGTAATTGATCCTGCACTGATCACGTGGCTCATCATGCACTGATCACGTGGCTGATCACACATGTATCACGTGACTGATCATGCACTGATCCCGTGGCTCTCATGCACTGATCACGTGGCTGTCATGCACTGATCACGTGGCTGATCATGCACTGATCACGTGACTGATCATGCACTGATCACGTGACTGATCATGCACTGATCACGTGGCTATCATGCACTGATCACGTGGCTGATCATGCCATGATCACGCAGCTACCATGTCCTGGTCACATGACTGATCATGCACTGATCACGTGACTGATCATGCAGTGATCACGTGGCTATCATGCACTACTCACGTGGCTGATCATGCAATGATCATGTAGCTACCATGTACAGGTCACGTGAATGATCATACACCCATCAGGTGACTGATCATGCACTGATCACGTGGCTATCATGCACTGATCACGAGACTGATCATGCACTGATCACGTCTATATCATGCACTGATCACATGACTGCCCATGCACTGATCACGTGGATGATCATACACTAATCTTGTGACAGATCATGCACTGATCACGTGGCTGATCATGCACTGATACCGTGACTGAGCATGGACTGATCACATGACTATCATGTAGTGATCACGTGTCTTAATGGCGCTGATCATGTGACTGATCATGCGCTGATCATGTTTGCTATCATACACTGATCATGTGCCTCTGGAGGCAATAAACAAAGAGCTGAGTAGGCACGAATCAAACAGTCAGCAGGCAATAATCATGGAACTCAGGTGTGAGGAATCATGCTGCTCAGCTGGCAATAATCAAGCAGCTGAGCAGGCAGGAATTACGCAGCACAGCTGGCAATTGTCAAGCAGATGACAGGCAGGAATCGTGCAGCTCAGCTGGCAATTGTCAAGCAGATGAGCAGACAGTAATCACGCAGCTCAGCAGGCCCAGATCACGTGACTGAGCATGCACTGTTCACGTGGCTGATCATACACTGATCACGTGATGATCATGCACTGATCACTTGGATATCATGCACTGATCACGTGGCTGATCATACACTGTTCACGTGTCTGACCATGCACTGATCACGTGGCTGATCATACACTGCTCACGTAACTGATCATGCACTGATCACGTGGCTATCATGCACTGATCACGTGGCTGAACATGCACTGTTCACGTGGCTGATCACACACCTGTCACGTGACATATCATGCACTGATCACGTGGCACTCATGCACTGATCACGTGGCTGATCATACTCTGCTCACGTAACTCATGCACACATCACGTGGCTATCATGCACTGCTCACGTGGCTCGTCATGGAATGATCACGTAGCAACCATATACTGGTCACGTGACTGATCATGCAAAGATCACGTAAATGATCATGCACTGTTCACGTGACTGATCATGCACTGATCACGTGACTGATCATGCACTGATCACGTGGCTATCATGCACTGCTCACGTGGCTGATCATGCATGATCACGTAGCTACCATGTACTGGTCACGTGACTGATCATGCACTGATCACGTGGCTGATCATGCACTGATCACGTAACTGATCATGCACTGATCACGTAGCTATCATGCACTGATCACGTGGCTGATCATGCACTGATCACGTGGCTGATCACACACCTGTCACGTGACATATCATGCACTGATCACGTGGCTCTCATGCACTGATCACGTGGCTGATCATACTCTGCTCACGTAACTCATGCACACATCACGTGGCTATCATGCACTGATCACGTGGCTGTCATGGAATGATCACGTAGCAACCATATACTGGTCACGTGACTGATCATGCACTGATCACGTAAATGATCATGCACTGATCACGTGACTGATCATGTACTGATCACGTGACTGATCATGCACTGATCACGTGGCTATCATGCACTGCTCACGTGGCTGATCATGCAACGATCACGTAGCAACCATGTACTGGTCACGTGACTGATCATGCACTGATCACGTAATTGATCATGCACTGATCACGTGGCTCATCATGCACTGATCACGTGGCTGATCACACATGTATCACGTGACTGATCATGCACTGATCACGTGGCTCTCATGCACTGATCACGTGGCTGTCATGCACTGATCACGTGGATATCATGCACTGATCACGTGGCTGATCACACACGTATCACGTGACTGATCATGCACTGATCACGTGGCTATCATGCACTGATCACGTGGCTATCATGCACTGATCACGTGGCTGATCAGGCAATGATCACGTAGCTACCATGTACTGGTCACGTGACTGATCATGCACTGATCACGTAATTGATCATGCACTGATCATGTGGCTGATCATGCACTGATCACGTGGCTGATCATACACTGATCACATAACTGATCATGCACTGATCACGTGACTGATCATGCACTGATCACGTGGCTATCATGCACTGATCACTTGGCTGACATACACTGATCACGTGCCTGGTCATGCACTGATCACGTGGCTGATCATGCACTGATCACGTGACTGATCATGCACTGATCTCGTGTCTGATCATGCACTGATCACGTGGCTATCATGCACTGCTCACGTGGCTGATCATGCCATGATCACGCAGCTACCATGTACTGGTCACATGACTGATCATGCACTGATCACGTGACTGATCATGCAGTGATCACGTGGCTATCATGAACTACTCACGTGGCTGATCATGCAATGATCATGTAGCTACCATGTACAGGTCACGTGAATGATCATACACCCATCAGGTGACTGATCATGCACTGATCACGTGGCTATCATGCACTGATCACGAGACTGATCATGCACTGTTCACGTCTATATCATGCACTGATCACATGACTGCCCGTGCACTGATCACGTGGATGATCATACACTAATCTTGTGACAGATCATGCACTGATCACGTGGCTGATCATGCACTGATACCGTGACTGAGCATGGACTGATCACATGACTATCATGTAGTGATCACGTGACTTAATGGCGCTGATCATGTGACTGATCATGCGCTGATCATGTTTGCTATCATACACTGATCATGTGCCTCTGGAGGCAATAAACAAAGAGCTGAGTAGGCACGAATCAAACAGTCAGCAGGCAATAATCATGGAACTCAGGTGTGAGGAATCATGCTGCTCAGCTGGCAATAATCAAGCAGCTGAGCAGGCAGGAATTACGCAGCACAGCTGGCAATTGTCAAGCAGATGACAGGCAGGAATCGTGCAGCTCAGCTGGCAATTGTCAAGCAGATGAGCAGACAGTAATCACGCAGCTCAGCAGGCCCAGATCACGTGACTGAGCATGCACTGTTCACGTGGCTGATCATACACTGATCACGTGATGATCATGCACTGATCACTTGGATATCATGCACTGATCACGTGGCTGATCATACACTGTTCACGTGTCTGACCATGCACTGATCACGTGGCTGATCATACACTGCTCACGTAACTGATCATGCACTGATCACGTGGCTATCATGCACTGATCACGTGGCTGAACATGCACTGTTCACGTGGCTGATCACACACCTGTCACGTGACATATCATGCACTGATCACGTGGCACTCATGCACTGATCACGTGGCTGATCATACTCTGCTCACGTAACTCATGCACACATCACGTGGCTATCATGCACTGCTCACGTGGCTCGTCATGGAATGATCACGTAGCAACCATATACTGGTCACGTGACTGATCATGCAAAGATCACGTAAATGATCATGCACTGTTCACGTGACTGATCATGTACTGATCACGTGACTGATCATGCACTGATCACGTGGCTATCATGCACTGCTCACGTGGCTGATCATGCAATGATCACGTAGCAACCATGTACTGGTCACGTGACTGATCATGCACTGATCACGTGGCTGATCATGCACTGATCACGTGACTGATCATGCACTGATCACGTGGCTGATCATGCACTGATCACGTGGCTGATCATGCACTGATCACGTGGCTGATCACACACTGATCACGTGACTATCATGCACTGATCACGTGGCTATCATGCACTGATCACGTGGCTGATCATACACTGATCACGTGACTCATGCACTGATCACGTGGCTATCATGCACTGATCACGTGGCTGATCATGCAATGATCACGTAGCTACCATGCACTGGTCACGTGACTGATCATGCACTGATCACGTGGCTGATCATGCACTGATCACGTGACTGATCATGCACTGATCACGTGACTGATCATGCACTGATCACGTGGCTATCATGCACTGATCACGTGGCTGATCATGCACTGATCACGTGGCTACCATGCACTGATCACGTGACTGATCATGCACTGATCACGTAACTGATCATGCACTGATCACGTGGCTGATCATGCACTGATCACGTGGCTGATCACACATGATCACGTGACTGATCATGCACTGATCACGTGGCTGATCATGCACTGATCACGTGGCTGATCATGCACTGATCACGTGGCTATCATGCACTGATCACGTGGCTGATCATGCACTGATCACGTGACTGATCATGCACTGATCACGTAATTGATCATGCACTGATCACGTGGCTCATCATGCACTGATCACGTGGCTGATCACACATGTATCACGTGACTGATCATGCACTGATCACGTGGCTATCATGCACTGATCACGTGGCTGATCATGCACTGATCACGTGGATATCATGCACTGATCACGTGGCTGATCACACACGTATCACATGACTGATCATGCACTGATCACGTGGCTATCATGCACTGATCACGTGGCTATCATGCACTGATCACGTGGCTGATCATGCAATGATCACGTAGCTACCATGTACTGGTCACGTGACTGATCATGCACTGATCACGTAATTGATCATGCACTGATCACGTGGCTGATCATGCACTGATCACGTGGCTGATCATACACTGATCACATAACTGATCATGCACTGATCACGTGACTGATCATGCACTGATCACGTGGCTATCATGCACTGATCACGTGGCTGGACATACACTGATCACGTGCCTGATCATGCACTGATCACGTGGCTGATCATGCACTGATCACGTGACTGATCATGCACTGATCACGTGTCTGATCATGCACTGATCACGTGGCTATCATGCACTGCTCACGTGGCTGATCATGCCATGATCACGCAGCTACCATGTACTGGTCACATGACTGATCATGCACTGATCACGTGACTGATCATGCAGTGATCACGTGGCTATCATGAACTACTCACGTGGCTGATCATGCAATGATCATGTAGCTACCATGTACAGGTCACGTGAATGATCATACACCCATCAGGTGACTGATCATGCACTGATCACGTGGCTATCATGCACTGATCACGAGACTGATCATGCACTGTTCACGTCTATATCATGCACTGATCACATGACTGCCCGTGCACTGATCACGTGGATGATCATACACTAATCTTGTGACAGATCATGCACTGATCACGTGGCTGATCATGCACTGATACCGTGACTGAGCATGGACTGATCACATGACTATCATGTAGTGATCACGTGACTTAATGGCGCTGATCATGTGACTGATCATGCGCTGATCATGTTTGCTATCATACACTGATCATGTGCCTCTGGAGGCAATAAACAAAGAGCTGAGTAGGCACGAATCAAACAGTCAGCAGGCAATAATCATGGAACTCAGGTGTGAGGAATCATGCTGCTCAGCTGGCAATAATCAAGCAGCTGAGCAGGCAGGAATTACGCAGCACAGCTGGCAATTGTCAAGCAGATGACAGGCAGGAATCGTGCAGCTCAGCTGGCAATTGTCAAGCAGATGAGCAGACAGTAATCACGCAGCTCAGCAGGCCCAGATCACGTGACTGAGCATGCACTGTTCACGTGGCTGATCATACACTGATCACGTGATGATCATGCACTGATCACTTGGATATCATGCACTGATCACGTGGCTGATCATACACTGTTCACGTGTCTGACCATGCACTGATCACGTGGCTGATCATACACTGCTCACGTAACTGATCATGCACTGATCACGTGGCTATCATGCACTGATCACGTGGCTGAACATGCACTGTTCACGTGGCTGATCACACACCTGTCACGTGACATATCATGCACTGATCACGTGGCACTCATGCACTGATCACGTGGCTGATCATACTCTGCTCACGTAACTCATGCACACATCACGTGGCTATCATGCACTGCTCACGTGGCTCGTCATGGAATGATCACGTAGCAACCATATACTGGTCACGTGACTGATCATGCAAAGATCACGTAAATGATCATGCACTGTTCACGTGACTGATCATGTACTGATCACGTGACTGATCATGCACTGATCACGTGGCTATCATGCTCTGCTCACGTGGCTGATCATGCAACGATCACGTAGCAACCATGTACTGGTCACGTGACTGATCATGCACTGATCACGTAATTGATCCTGCACTGATCACGTGGCTCATCATGCACTGATCACGTGGCTGATCACACATGTATCACGTGACTGATCATGCACTGATCCCGTGGCTCTCATGCACTGATCACGTGGCTGTCATGCACTGATCACGTGGATATCATGCACTGATCACGTGGCTGATCACACACGTATCACATGACTGATCATGCACTGATCACGTGGCTATCATGCACTGATCACGTGGCTATCATGCACTGATCACGTGGCTGATCATGCAATGATCACGTAGCTACCATGTACTGGTCACGTGACTGATCATGCACTGATCACGTGGCTGATCATGCACTGATCACGTGGCTGATCATGCACTGATCACGTGGCTGATCATGCACTGATCACGTGACTGATCATGCACTGATCACGTGACTGATCATGCACTGATCACGTGGCTGATCATGCACTGATCACGTGGCTGATCGCACTGATCACGTGACTGATCATGCACTGATCACGTGGCTGATCATGCACTGATCACGTGGCTGATCATGCACTGATCACGTGGCTATCATGCACTGATCACGTGGCTGATCATGCACTGATCACGTGGCTGATCATGCACTGATCACGTGGCTGATCATGCACTGATCACGTGACTGATCATGCACTGATCACGTGGCTATCATGCACTGATCACGTGGCTGATCATGCACTGATCACGTGGCTGATCATACACTGTCACGTGACTATCATGCACTGATCACGTGGCATCATGCACTGATCACGTGGCTGATCATGCACTGATCACGTAACTCATGCACTGATCACGTGGCTATCATGCACTGATCACGTGGCTGTCATGCACTGATCACGTAGCTATCATATACTGGTCACGTGACTGATCATGCACTGATCACGTGGCTGATCATGCACTGATCACGTGACTGATCATGCACTGATCACGTGACTGATCATGCACTGATCACGTGGCTATCATGCACTGATCACGTGGCTGATCATGCACTGATCACGTAGCAACCATGTACTGGTCACGTGACTGATCATGCACTGATCACGTAATTGATCATGCACTGATCACGTGGCTCATCATGCACTGATCACGTGGCTGATCACACATGATCACGTGACTGATCATGCACTGATCACGTGGCTGATCATGCACTGATCACGTGGCTGATCATGCACTGATCACGTGGCTATCATGCACTGATCACGTGGCTGATCATGCACTGATCACGTGGCTATCATGCACTGATCACGTGGCTGATCATGCACTGATCACGTGACTGATCATGCACTGATCACGTGGCTGATCATGCACTGATCACGTGGCTGATCATGCACTGATCACGTGGCTGATCATGCACTGATCACGTGGCTACCATGCACTGATCACGTGACTGATCATGCACTGATCACGTGACTGATCATGCACTGATCACGTGGCTGTCATGCACTGATCACGTGGATGATCATGCACTGATCACGTGGCTGATCACACACGATCACGTGACTGATCATGCACTGATCACGTGGCTGATCATGCACTGATCACGTGGCTATCATGCACTGATCACGTGGCTGATCATGCAATGATCACGTAGCTACCATGTACTGGTCACGTGACTGATCATGCACTGATCACGTAATTGATCATGCACTGATCACGTGGCTGATCATGCACTGATCACGTGGCTGATCATGCACTGATCACGTGACTGATCATGCACTGATCACGTGACTGATCATGCACTGATCACGTGGCTGATCATGCACTGATCACGTGGCTGATCATGCACTGATCACGTGACTGATCATGCACTGATCACGTGACTGATCATGCACTGATCACGTGGCTATCATGCACTGCTCACGTGGCTGATCATGCCATGATCACGCAGCTACCATGTACTGGTCACATGACTGATCATGCACTGATCACGTGACTGATCATGCAGTGATCACGTGGCTATCATGCACTACTCACGTGGCTGATCATGCAATGATCATGTAGCTACCATGTACAGGTCACGTGAATGATCATACACCCATCAGGTGACTGATCATGCACTGATCACGTGGCTATCATGCACTGATCACGAGACTGATCATGCACTGATCACGTCTATATCATGCACTGATCACATGACTGCCCATGCACTGATCACGTGGATGATCATACACTAATCATGTGACAGATCATGCACTGATCACGTGGCTGATCATGCACTGATACCGTGACTGAGCATGGACTGATCACATGACTATCATGTAGTGATCACGTGACTTAATGGCACTGATCATGTGACTGATCATGCGCTGATCATGTTTGCTATCATACACTGATCATGTGCCTCTGGAGGCAATAAACAAAGAGCTGAGTAGGCACGAATCAAACAGTCAGCAGGCAATAATCATGGAACTCAGGTGTGAGGAATCATGCTGCTCAGCTGGCAATAATCAAGCAGCTGAGCAGGCAGGAATTACGCAGCACAGCTGGCAATTGTCAAGCAGATGACAGGCAGGAATCGTGCAGCTCAGCTGGCAATTGTCAAGCAGATGAGCAGACAGTAATCACGCAGCTCAGCAGGCCCAGATCACGTGACTGAGCATGCACTGTTCACGTGGCTGATCATACACTGATCACGTGATGATCATGCACTGATCACTTGGATATCATGCACTGATCACGTGGCTGATCATACACTGTTCACGTGTCTGACCATGCACTGATCACGTGGCTGATCATACACTGCTCACGTAACTGATCATGCACTGATCACGTGGCTATCATGCACTGATCACGTGGCTGAACATGCACTGTTCACGTGGCTGATCACACACCTGTCACGTGACATATCATGCACTGATCACGTGGCACTCATGCACTGATCACGTGGCTGATCATACTCTGCTCACGTAACTCATGCACACATCACGTGGCTATCATGCACTGCTCACGTGGCTGTCATGGAATGATCACGTAGCTACCATATACTGGTCACGTGACTGATCATGCACAGATCACGTAAATGATCATGCACTGATCACGTGACTGATCATGCACTGATCACGTGACTGATCATGCACTGATCACGTGGCTATCATGCACTGATCACGTGGCTGATCATGCATGATCACGTAGCTATCATGTACTGATCACGTGACTGATCATGCACTGATCACGTGGCTGATCATGCACTGATCACGTGACTGATCATGCACTGATCACGTGGCTATCATGCACTGATCACGTGGCTGATCATGCACTGATCACGTGGCTGATCACACACTGTCACGTGACTATCATGCACTGATCACGTGGCTATCATGCACTGATCACGTGGCTGATCATACACTGATCACGTAACTCATGCACACATCACGTGGCTATCATGCACTGATCACGTGGCTGTCATGGAATGATCACGTAGCAACCATATACTGGTCACGTGACTGATCATGCACTGATCACGTAAATGATCATGCACTGATCACGTGACTGATCATGCACTGATCACGTGACTGATCATGCACTGATCACGTGGCTATCATGCACTGATCACGTGGCTGATCATGCACGATCACGTAGCAACCATGTACTGGTCACGTGACTGATCATGCACTGATCACGTAATTGATCATGCACTGATCACGTGGCTCATCATGCACTGATCACGTGGCTGATCACACATGTATCACGTGACTGATCATGCACTGATCACGTGGCTCTCATGCACTGATCACGTGGCTGTCATGCACTGATCACGTGGATATCATGCACTGATCACGTGGCTGATCACACACGTATCACATGACTGATCATGCACTGATCACGTGGCTATCATGCACTGATCACGTGGCTATCATGCACTGATCACGTGGCTGATCATGCAATGATCACGTAGCTACCATGTACTGGTCACGTGACTGATCATGCACTGATCACGTAATTGATCATGCACTGATCATGTGGCTGATCATGCACTGATCACGTGGCTGATCATACACTGATCACATAACTGATCATGCACTGATCACGTGACTGATCATGCACTGATCACGTGGCTATCATGCACTGATCACTTGGCTGGACATACACTGATCACGTGCCTGGTCATGCACTGATCACGTGGCTGATCATGCACTGATCACGTGACTGATCATGCACTGATCACGTGTCTGATCATGCACTGATCACGTGGCTATCATGCACTGCTCACGTGGCTGATCATGCCATGATCACGCAGCTACCATGTACTGGTCACATGACTGATCATGCACTGATCACGTGACTGATCATGCAGTGATCACGTGGCTATCATGCACTACTCACGTGGCTGATCATGCAATGATCATGTAGCTACCATGTACAGGTCACGTGAATGATCATACACCCATCAGGTGACTGATCATGCACTGATCACGTGGCTATCATGCACTGATCACGAGACTGATCATGCACTGATCACGTCTATATCATGCACTGATCACATGACTGCCCATGCACTGATCACGTGGATGATCATACACTAATCTTGTGACAGATCATGCACTGATCACGTGGCTGATCATGCACTGATACCGTGACTGAGCATGGACTGATCACATGACTATCATGTAGTGATCACGTGACTTAATGGCGCTGATCATGTGACTGATCATGCGCTGATCATGTTTGCTATCATACACTGATCATGTGCCTCTGGAGGCAATAAACAAAGAGCTGAGTAGGCACGAATCAAACAGTCAGCAGGCAATAATCATGGAACTCAGGTGTGAGGAATCATGCTGCTCAGCTGGCAATAATCAAGCAGCTGAGCAGGCAGGAATTACGCAGCACAGCTGGCAATTGTCAAGCAGATGACAGGCAGGAATCGTGCAGCTCAGCTGGCAATTGTCAAGCAGATGAGCAGACAGTAATCACGCAGCTCAGCAGGCCCAGATCACGTGACTGAGCATGCACTGTTCACGTGGCTGATCATACACTGATCACGTGATGATCATGCACTGATCACTTGGATATCATGCACTGATCACGTGGCTGATCATACACTGTTCACGTGTCTGACCATGCACTGATCACGTGGCTGATCATACACTGCTCACGTAACTGATCATGCACTGATCACGTGGCTATCATGCACTGATCACGTGGCTGAACATGCACTGTTCACGTGGCTGATCACACACCTGTCACGTGACATATCATGCACTGATCACGTGGCACTCATGCACTGATCACGTGGCTGATCATACTCTGCTCACGTAACTCATGCACACATCACGTGGCTATCATGCACTGATCACGTGGCTGTCATGCACTGATCACGTGGATATCATGCACTGATCACGTGGCTGATCACACACGTATCACATGACTGATCATGCACTGATCACGTGGCTGATCATGCACTGATCACGTGGCTATCATGCACTGATCACGTGGCTGATCATGCAATGATCACGTAGCTACCATGTACTGGTCACGTGACTGATCATGCACTGATCACGTAATTGATCATGCACTGATCACGTGGCTGATCATGCACTGATCACGTGGCTGATCATGCACTGATCACGTAACTGATCATGCACTGATCACGTGACTGATCATGCACTGATCACGTGGCTATCATGCACTGATCACGTGGCTGGACATACACTGATCACGTGCCTGATCATGCACTGATCACGTGGCTGATCATGCACTGATCACGTGACTGATCATGCACTGATCACGTGTCTGATCATGCACTGATCACGTGGCTATCATGCACTGCTCACGTGGCTGATCATGCCATGATCACGCAGCTACCATGTACTGGTCACATGACTGATCATGCACTGATCACGTGACTGATCATGCAGTGATCACGTGGCTATCATGAACTACTCACGTGGCTGATCATGCAATGATCATGTAGCTACCATGTACAGGTCACGTGAATGATCATACACCCATCAGGTGACTGATCATGCACTGATCACGTGGCTATCATGCACTGATCACGAGACTGATCATGCACTGTTCACGTCTATATCATGCACTGATCACATGACTGCCCGTGCACTGATCACGTGGATGATCATACACTAATCTTGTGACAGATCATGCACTGATCACGTGGCTGATCATGCACTGATACCGTGACTGAGCATGGACTGATCACATGACTATCATGTAGTGATCACGTGACTTAATGGCGCTGATCATGTGACTGATCATGCGCTGATCATGTTTGCTATCATACACTGATCATGTGCCTCTGGAGGCAATAAACAAAGAGCTGAGTAGGCACGAATCAAACAGTCAGCAGGCAATAATCATGGAACTCAGGTGTGAGGAATCATGCTGCTCAGCTGGCAATAATCAAGCAGCTGAGCAGGCAGGAATTACGCAGCACAGCTGGCAATTGTCAAGCAGATGACAGGCAGGAATCGTGCAGCTCAGCTGGCAATTGTCAAGCAGATGAGCAGACAGTAATCACGCAGCTCAGCAGGCCCAGATCACGTGACTGAGCATGCACTGTTCACGTGGCTGATCATACACTGATCACGTGATGATCATGCACTGATCACTTGGATATCATGCACTGATCACGTGGCTGATCATACACTGTTCACGTGTCTGACCATGCACTGATCACGTGGCTGATCATACACTGCTCACGTAACTGATCATGCACTGATCACGTGGCTATCATGCACTGATCACGTGGCTGAACATGCACTGTTCACGTGGCTGATCACACACCTGTCACGTGACATATCATGCACTGATCACGTGGCACTCATGCACTGATCACGTGGCTGATCATACTCTGCTCACGTAACTCATGCACACATCACGTGGCTATCATGCACTGCTCACGTGGCTCGTCATGGAATGATCACGTAGCAACCATATACTGGTCACGTGACTGATCATGCAAAGATCACGTAAATGATCATGCACTGTTCACGTGACTGATCATGTACTGATCACGTGACTGATCATGCACTGATCACGTGGCTATCATGCTCTGCTCACGTGGCTGATCATGCAACGATCACGTAGCAACCATGTACTGGTCACGTGACTGATCATGCACTGATCACGTAATTGATCCTGCACTGATCACGTGGCTCATCATGCACTGATCACGTGGCTGATCACACATGTATCACGTGACTGATCATGCACTGATCACGTGGCTCTCATGCACTGATCACGTGGCTGTCATGCACTGATCACGTGGATATCATGCACTGATCACGTGGCTGATCACACACGTATCACATGACTGATCATGCACTGATCACGTGGCTGATCATGCACTGATCACGTGGCTGATCATGCACTGATCACGTGGCTGATCACACATGATCACGTGACTGATCATGCACTGATCACGTGGCTCTCATGCACTGATCACGTGGCTGTCATGCACTGATCACGTGGATATCATGCACTGATCACGTGGCTGATCACACACGTATCACATGACTGATCATGCACTGATCACGTGGCTATCATGCACTGATCACGTGGCTATCATGCACTGATCACGTGGCTGATCATGCAATGATCACGTAGCTACCATGCACTGGTCACGTGACTGATCATGCACTGATCACGTAATTGATCATGCACTGATCATGTGGCTGATCATGCACTGATCACGTGGCTGATCATGCACTGATCACATAACTGATCATGCACTGATCACGTGACTGATCATGCACTGATCACGTGGCTATCATGCACTGATCACTTGGCTGGACATACACTGATCACGTGCCTGGTCATGCACTGATCACGTGGCTGATCATGCACTGATCACGTGACTGATCATGCACTGATCTCGTGTCTGATCATGCACTGATCACGTGGCTATCATGCACTGCTCACGTGGCTGATCATGCCATGATCACGCAGCTACCATGTACTGGTCACATGACTGATCATGCACTGATCACGTGACTGATCATGCAGTGATCACGTGGCTATCATGAACTACTCACGTGGCTGATCATGCAATGATCATGTAGCTACCATGTACAGGTCACGTGAATGATCATACACCCATCAGGTGACTGATCATGCACTGATCACGTGGCTATCATGCACTGATCACGAGACTGATCATGCACTGTTCACGTCTATATCATGCACTGATCACATGACTGCCCATGCACTGATCACGTGGATGATCATACACTAATCTTGTGACAGATCATGCACTGATCACGTGGCTGATCATGCACTGATACCGTGACTGAGCATGGACTGATCACATGACTATCATGTAGTGATCACGTGACTTAATGGCGCTGATCATGTGACTGATCATGCGCTGATCATGTTTGCTATCATACACTGATCATGTGCCTCTGGAGGCAATAAACAAAGAGCTGAGTAGGCACGAATCAAACAGTCAGCAGGCAATAATCATGGAACTCAGGTGTGAGGAATCATGCTGCTCAGCTGGCAATAATCAAGCAGCTGAGCAGGCAGGAATTACGCAGCACAGCTGGCAATTGTCAAGCAGATGACAGGCAGGAATCGTGCAGCTCAGCTGGCAATTGTCAAGCAGATGAGCAGACAGTAATCACGCAGCTCAGCAGGCCCAGATCACGTGACTGAGCATGCACTGTTCACGTGGCTGATCATACACTGATCACGTGATGATCATGCACTGATCACTTGGATATCATGCACTGATCACGTGGCTGATCATACACTGTTCACGTGTCTGACCATGCACTGATCACGTGGCTGATCATACACTGCTCACGTAACTGATCATGCACTGATCACGTGGCTATCATGCACTGATCACGTGGCTGAACATGCACTGTTCACGTGGCTGATCACACACCTGTCACGTGACATATCATGCACTGATCACGTGGCACTCATGCACTGATCACGTGGCTGATCATACTCTGCTCACGTAACTCATGCACACATCACGTGGCTATCATGCACTGCTCACGTGGCTCGTCATGGAATGATCACGTAGCAACCATATACTGGTAACGTGACTGATCATGCAAAGATCACGTAAATGATCATGCACTGTTCACGTGACTGATCATGTACTGATCACGTGACTGATCATGCACTGATCACGTGGCTATCATGCTCTGCTCACGTGGCTGATCATGCAACGATCACGTAGCAACCATGTACTGGTCACGTGACTGATCATGCACTGATCACGTAATTGATCCTGCACTGATCACGTGGCTCATCATGCACTGATCACGTGGCTGATCACACATGTATCACGTGACTGATCATGCACTGATCACGTGGCTGATCATGCACTGATCACGTGGCTATCATGCACTGATCACGTGGCTGATCATGCACTGATCACGTGGCTATCATGCACTGATCACGTGACTGATCATGCACTGATCACGTGGCTGATCATGCACTGATCACGTGGCTATCATGCACTGATCACGTGGCTGATCACACATGATCACGTGACTGATCATGCACTGATCACGTGGCTGATCATGCACTGATCACGTGGCTGATCATGCACTGATCACGTGGCTGATCATGCACTGATCACGTGGCTGATCATGCACTGATCACGTGACTGATCATGCACTGATCACGTGACTGATCATGCACTGATCACGTGGCTATCATGCACTGATCACGTGGCTGATCATACACTGATCACGTGACTGATCATGCACTGATCACGTGACTGATCATGCACTGATCACGTGGCTGATCATGCACTGATCACGTGGCTGATCATGCACTGATCACGTGGCTGATCATGCACTGATCACGTGGCTGATCATGCACTGATCACATGACTGATCATGCACTGATCACGTGACTGATCATGCACTGATCACGTGGCTATCATGCACTACTCACGTGGCTGATCATGCAATGATCATGTAGCTACCATGTACAGGTCACGTAACTGATCATACACCCATCAGGTGACTGATCATGCACTGATCACGTGGCTATCATGCACTGATCACGAGACTGATCATGCACTGTTCACGTCTATATCATGCACTGATCACATGACTGCCCGTGCACTGATCACGTGGATGATCATACACTAATCTTGTGACAGATCATGCACTGATCACGTGGCTGATCATGCACTGATACCGTGACTGAGCATGGACTGATCACATGACTATCATGTAGTGATCACGTGACTTAATGGCGCTGATCATGTGACTGATCATGCGCTGATCATGTTTGCTATCATACACTGATCATGTGCCTCTGGAGGCAATAAACAAAGAGCTGAGTAGGCACGAATCAAACAGTCAGCAGGCAATAATCATGGAACTCAGGTGTGAGGAATCATGCTGCTCAGCTGGCAATAATCAAGCAGCTGAGCAGGCAGGAATTACGCAGCACAGCTGGCAATTGTCAAGCAGATGACAGGCAGGAATCGTGCAGCTCAGCTGGCAATTGTCAAGCAGATGAGCAGACAGTAATCACGCAGCTCAGCAGGCCCAGATCACGTGACTGAGCATGCACTGTTCACGTGGCTGATCATACACTGATCACGTGATGATCATGCACTGATCACTTGGATATCATGCACTGATCACGTGGCTGATCATACACTGTTCACGTGTCTGACCATGCACTGATCACGTGGCTGATCATACACTGCTCACGTAACTGATCATGCACTGATCACGTGGCTATCATGCACTGATCACGTGGCTGAACATGCACTGTTCACGTGGCTGATCACACACCTGTCACGTGACATATCATGCACTGATCACGTGGCACTCATGCACTGATCACGTGGCTGATCATACTCTGCTCACGTAACTCATGCACACATCACGTGGCTATCATGCACTGCTCACGTGGCTCGTCATGGAATGATCACGTAGCAACCATATACTGGTAACGTGACTGATCATGCAAAGATCACGTAAATGATCATGCACTGTTCACGTGACTGATCATGTACTGATCACGTGACTGATCATGCACTGATCACGTGGCTATCATGCTCTGCTCACGTGGCTGATCATGCAACGATCACGTAGCAACCATGTACTGGTCACGTGACTGATCATGCACTGATCACGTAATTGATCCTGCACTGATCACGTGGCTCATCATGCACTGATCACGTGGCTGATCACACATGTATCACGTGACTGATCATGCACTGATCACGTGGCTCTCATGCACTGATCACGTGGCTGTCATGCACTGATCACGTGGATATCATGCACTGATCACGTGGCTGATCACACACGTATCACATGACTGATCATGCACTGATCACGTGGCTGATCATGCACTGATCACGTGGCTATCATGCACTGATCACGTGGCTGATCACACATGATCACGTGACTGATCATGCACTGATCACGTGGCTCTCATGCACTGATCACGTGGCTGTCATGCACTGATCACGTGGTCATGCACTGATCATGGCTGATCACACGATCACGACTGATCATGCACTGATCACGTGGCTATCATGCACTGATCACGTGGCTGATCATGCAATGATCACGTAGCTACCATGTACTGGTCACGTGACTGATCATGCACTGATCACGTAATTGATCATGCACTGATCATGTGGCTGATCATGCACTGATCACGTGGCTGATCATACACTGATCACATAACTGATCATGCACTGATCACGTGACTGATCATGCACTGATCACGTGGCTATCATGCACTGATCACTTGGCTGACATACACTGATCACGTGCCTGGTCATGCACTGATCACGTGGCTGATCATGCACTGATCACGTGACTGATCATGCACTGATCACGTGTCTGATCATGCACTGATCACGTGGCTATCATGCACTGCTCACGTGGCTGATCATGCCATGATCACGCAGCTACCATGTACTGGTCACATGACTGATCATGCACTGATCACGTGACTGATCATGCAGTGATCACGTGGCTATCATGAACTACTCACGTGGCTGATCATGCAATGATCATGTAGCTACCATGTACAGGTCACGTGAATGATCATACACCCATCAGGTGACTGATCATGCACTGATCACGTGGCTATCATGCACTGATCACGAGACTGATCATGCACTGATCACGTCTATATCATGCACTGATCACATGACTGCCCATGCACTGATCACGTGGATGATCATACACTAATCTTGTGACAGATCATGCACTGATCACGTGGCTGATCATGCACTGATACCGTGACTGAGCATGGACTGATCACATGACTATCATGTAGTGATCACGTGACTTAATGGCGCTGATCATGTGACTGATCATGCGCTGATCATGTTTGCTATCATACACTGATCATGTGCCTCTGGAGGCAATAAACAAAGAGCTGAGTAGGCACGAATCAAACAGTCAGCAGGCAATAATCATGGAACACAGGTGTGAGGAATCATGCTGCTCAGCTGGCAATAATCAAGCAGCTGAGCAGGCAGGAATTACGCAGCACAGCTGGCAATTGTCAAGCAGATGACAGGCAGGAATCGTGCAGCTCAGCTGGCAATTGTCAAGCAGATGAGCAGACAGTAATCACGCAGCTCAGCAGGCCCAGATCACGTGACTGAGCATGCACTGTTCACGTGGCTGATCATACACTGATCACGTGATGATCATGCACTGATCACTTGGATATCATGCACTGATCACGTGGCTGATCATACACTGTTCACGTGTCTGACCATGCACTGATCACGTGGCTGATCATACACTGCTCACGTAACTGATCATGCACTGATCACGTGGCTATCATGCACTGATCACGTGGCTGAACATGCACTGTTCACGTGGCTGATCACACACCTGTCACGTGACATATCATGCACTGATCACGTGGCACTCATGCACTGATCACGTGGCTGATCATACTCTGCTCACGTAACTCATGCACACATCACGTGGCTATCATGCACTGCTCACGTGGCTCGTCATGGAATGATCACGTAGCAACCATATACTGGTCACGTGACTGATCATGCAAAGATCACGTAAATGATCATGCACTGTTCACGTGACTGATCATGTACTGATCACGTGACTGATCATGCACTGATCACGTGGCTATCATGCTCTGCTCACGTGGCTGATCATGCAACGATCACGTAGCAACCATGTACTGGTCACGTGACTGATCATGCACTGATCACGTAATTGATCCTGCACTGATCACGTGGCTCATCATGCACTGATCACGTGGCTGATCACACATGTATCACGTGACTGATCATGCACTGATCCCGTGGCTCTCATGCACTGATCACGTGGCTGTCATGCACTGATCACGTGGATATCATGCACTGATCACGTGGCTGATCACACACGTATCACATGACTGATCATGCACTGATCACGTGGCTATCATGCACTGATCACGTGGCTATCATGCACTGATCACGTGGCTGATCATGCAATGATCACGTAGCTACCATGTACTGGTCACGTGACTGATCATGCACTGATCACGTAATTGATCATGCACTGATCACGTGGCTGATCATGCACTGATCACGTGGCTGATCATGCACTGATCACGTGACTGATCATGCACTGATCACGTGACTGATCATGCACTGATCACGTGGCTGATCATGCACTGATCACGTGGCTGATCACACTGATCACGTGACTGATCATGCACTGATCACGTGGCTGATCATGCACTGATCACGTGGCTGATCATGCACTGATCACGTGGATATCATGCACTGATCACGTGGCTGATCATGCACTGATCACGTGTCTGATCATGCACTGATCACGTGGCTGATCATGCACTGATCACGTGACTGATCATGCACTGATCACGTGGCTATCATGCACTGATCACGTGGCTGATCATGCACTGATCACGTGGCTGATCACACACTGATCACGTGACTATCATGCACTGATCACGTGGCACTCATGCACTGATCACGTGGCTGATCATACACTGATCACGTAACTCATGCACTGATCACGTGGCTATCATGCACTGATCACGTGGCTGTCATGCAATGATCACGTAGCTACCATATACTGGTCACGTGACTGATCATGCACTGATCACGTAAATGATCATGCACTGATCACGTGACTGATCATGCACTGATCACGTGACTGATCATGCACTGATCACGTGGCTATCATGCACTGATCACGTGGCTGATCATGCACTGATCACGTAGCAACCATGCACTGGTCACGTGACTGATCATGCACTGATCACGTAATTGATCATGCACTGATCACGTGGCTGATCATGCACTGATCACGTGGCTGATCACACATGATCACGTGACTGATCATGCACTGATCACGTGGCTCTCATGCACTGATCACGTGGCTGATCATGCACTGATCACGTGGCTATCATGCACTGATCACGTGGCTGATCATGCACTGATCACGTGGCTATCATGCACTGATCACGTGGCTGATCACACACGATCACGTGACTGATCATGCACTGATCACGTGGCTATCATGCACTGATCACGTGGCTATCATGCACTGATCACGTGGCTGATCATGCACTGATCACGTGGCTACCATGCACTGATCACGTGACTGATCATGCACTGATCACGTGACTGATCATGCACTGATCACGTGGCTGTCATGCACTGATCACGTGGATATCATGCACTGATCACGTGGCTGATCACACACGTATCACATGACTGATCATGCACTGATCACGTGGCTATCATGCACTGATCACGTGGCTATCATGCACTGATCACGTGGCTGATCATGCAATGATCACGTAGCTACCATGTACTGGTCACGTGACTGATCATGCACTGATCACGTAATTGATCATGCACTGATCACGTGGCTGATCATGCACTGATCACGTGGCTGATCATACACTGATCACGTGACTGATCATGCACTGATCACGTGACTGATCATGCACTGATCACGTGGCTGATCATGCACTGATCACGTGGCTGATCATGCACTGATCACGTGACTGATCATGCACTGATCACGTGTCTGATCATGCACTGATCACGTGGCTATCATGCACTGCTCACGTGGCTGATCATGCCATGATCACGCAGCTACCATGTACTGGTCACATGACTGATCATGCACTGATCACGTGACTGATCATGCAGTGATCACGTGGCTATCATGCACTACTCACGTGGCTGATCATGCAATGATCATGTAGCTACCATGTACAGGTCACGTGAATGATCATACACCCATCAGGTGACTGATCATGCACTGATCACGTGGCTATCATGCACTGATCACGAGACTGATCATGCACTGTTCACGTCTATATCATGCACTGATCACATGACTGCCCGTGCACTGATCACGTGGATGATCATACACTAATCTTGTGACAGATCATGCACTGATCACGTGGCTGATCATGCACTGATACCGTGACTGAGCATGGACTGATCACATGACTATCATGTAGTGATCACGTGACTTAATGGCGCTGATCATGTGACTGATCATGCGCTGATCATGTTTGCTATCATACACTGATCATGTGCCTCTGGAGGCAATAAACAAAGAGCTGAGTAGGCACGAATCAAACAGTCAGCAGGCAATAATCATGGAACTCAGGTGTGAGGAATCATGCTGCTCAGCTGGCAATAATCAAGCAGCTGAGCAGGCAGGAATTACGCAGCACAGCTGGCAATTGTCAAGCAGATGACAGGCAGGAATCGTGCAGCTCAGCTGGCAATTGTCAAGCAGATGAGCAGACAGTAATCACGCAGCTCAGCAGGCCCAGATCACGTGACTGAGCATGCACTGTTCACGTGGCTGATCATACACTGATCACGTGATGATCATGCACTGATCACTTGGATATCATGCACTGATCACGTGGCTGATCATACACTGTTCACGTGTCTGACCATGCACTGATCACGTGGCTGATCATACACTGCTCACGTAACTGATCATGCACTGATCACGTGGCTATCATGCACTGATCACGTGGCTGAACATGCACTGTTCACGTGGCTGATCACACACCTGTCACGTGACATATCATGCACTGATCACGTGGCACTCATGCACTGATCACGTGGCTGATCATACTCTGCTCACGTAACTCATGCACACATCACGTGGCTATCATGCACTGCTCACGTGGCTCGTCATGGAATGATCACGTAGCAACCATATACTGGTAACGTGACTGATCATGCAAAGATCACGTAAATGATCATGCACTGTTCACGTGACTGATCATGTACTGATCACGTGACTGATCATGCACTGACCACGTGGCTATCATGCTCTGCTCACGTGGCTGATCATGCAACGATCACGTAGCAACCATGTACTGGTCACGTGACTGATCATGCACTGATCACGTAATTGATCCTGCACTGATCACGTGGCTCATCATGCACTGATCACGTGGCTGATCACACATGTATCACGTGACTGATCATGCACTGATCCCGTGGCTCTCATGCACTGATCACGTGGCTGTCATGCACTGATCACGTGGATATCATGCACTGATCACGTGGCTGATCACACACGTATCACATGACTGATCATGCACTGATCACGTGGCTATCATGCACTGATCACGTGGCTATCATGCACTGATCACGTGGCTGATCAGGCAATGATCACGTAGCTACCATGTACTGGTCACGTGACTGATCATGCACTGATCACGTAATTGATCATGCACTGATCATGTGGCTGATCATGCACTGATCACGTGGCTGATCATGCACTGATCACATGACTGATCATGCACTGATCACGTGACTGATCATGCACTGATCACGTGGCTATCATGCACTGATCACTTGGCTGACATACACTGATCACGTGCCTGATCATGCACTGATCACGTGACTGATCATGCACTGATCTCGTGTCTGATCATGCACTGATCACGTGGCTATCATGCACTGCTCACGTGGCTGATCATGCCATGATCACGCAGCTACCATGTACTGGTCACATGACTGATCATGCACTGATCACGTGACTGATCATGCAGTGATCACGTGGCTATCATGCACTACTCACGTGGCTGATCATGCAATGATCATGTAGCTACCATGTACAGGTCACGTGAATGATCATACACCCATCAGGTGACTGATCATGCACTGATCACGTGGCTATCATGCACTGATCACGAGACTGATCATGCACTGATCACGTCTATATCATGCACTGATCACATGACTGCCCATGCACTGATCACGTGGATGATCATACACTAATCTTGTGACAGATCATGCACTGATCACGTGGCTGATCATGCACTGATACCGTGACTGAGCATGGACTGATCACATGACTATCATGTAGTGATCACGTGACTTAATGGCGCTGATCATGTGACTGATCATGCGCTGATCATGTTTGCTATCATACACTGATCATGTGCCTCTGGAGGCAATAAACAAAGAGCTGAGTAGGCACGAATCAAACAGTCAGCAGGCAATAATCATGGAACTCAGGTGTGAGGAATCATGCTGCTCAGCTGGCAATAATCAAGCAGCTGAGCAGGCAGGAATTACGCAGCACAGCTGGCAATTGTCAAGCAGATGACAGGCAGGAATCGTGCAGCTCAGCTGGCAATTGTCAAGCAGATGAGCAGACAGTAATCACGCAGCTCAGCAGGCCCAGATCACGTGACTGAGCATGCACTGTTCACGTGGCTGATCATACACTGATCACGTGATGATCATGCACTGATCACTTGGATATCATGCACTGATCACGTGGCTGATCATACACTGTTCACGTGTCTGACCATGCACTGATCACGTGGCTGATCATACACTGCTCACGTAACTGATCATGCACTGATCACGTGGCTATCATGCACTGATCACGTGGCTGAACATGCACTGTTCACGTGGCTGATCACACACCTGTCACGTGACATATCATGCACTGATCACGTGGCACTCATGCACTGATCACGTGGCTGATCATACTCTGCTCACGTAACTCATGCACACATCACGTGGCTATCATGCACTGCTCACGTGGCTCGTCATGGAATGATCACGTAGCAACCATATACTGGTCACGTGACTGATCATGCACAGATCACGTAAATGATCATGCACTGTTCACGTGACTGATCATGTACTGATCACGTGACTGATCATGCACTGATCACGTGGCTATCATGCTCTGCTCACGTGGCTGATCATGCAACGATCACGTAGCAACCATGTACTGGTCACGTGACTGATCATGCACTGATCACGTAATTGATCCTGCACTGATCACGTGGCTCATCATGCACTGATCACGTGGCTGATCACACATGTATCACGTGACTGATCATGCACTGATCACGTGGCTATCATGCACTGATCACGTGGCTGTCATGCACTGATCACGTGGCTGATCATGCACTGATCACGTGACTGATCATGCACTGATCACGTGACTGATCATGCACTGATCACGTGGCTATCATGCACTGATCACGTGGCTGATCATGCATGATCACGCAGCTACCATGTACTGGTCATGACTGATCATGCACTGATCACGTGACTGATCATGCACTGATCACGTGGCTATCATGCACTATCACGTGGCTGATCATGCAATGATCATGTAGCTACCATGTACAGGTCACGTGAATGATCATACACCCATCAGGTGACTGATCATGCACTGATCACGTGGCTATCATGCACTGATCACGAGACTGATCATGCACTGATCACGTCTATATCATGCACTGATCACATGACTGCCCATGCACTGATCACGTGGATGATCATACACTAATCATGTGACAGATCATGCACTGATCACGTGGCTGATCATGCACTGATACCGTGACTGAGCATGGACTGATCACATGACTATCATGTAGTGATCACGTGACTTAATGGCGCTGATCATGTGACTGATCATGCGCTGATCATGTTTGCTATCATACACTGATCATGTGCCTCTGGAGGCAATAAACAAAGAGCTGAGTAGGCACGAATCAAACAGTCAGCAGGCAATAATCATGGAACTCAGGTGTGAGGAATCATGCTGCTCAGCTGGCAATAATCAAGCAGCTGAGCAGGCAGGAATTACGCAGCACAGCTGGCAATTGTCAAGCAGATGACAGGCAGGAATCGTGCAGCTCAGCTGGCAATTGTCAAGCAGATGAGCAGACAGTAATCACGCAGCTCAGCAGGCCCAGATCACGTGACTGAGCATGCACTGTTCACGTGGCTGATCATACACTGATCACGTGATGATCATGCACTGATCACTTGGATATCATGCACTGATCACGTGGCTGATCATACACTGTTCACGTGTCTGACCATGCACTGATCACGTGGCTGATCATACACTGCTCACGTAACTGATCATGCACTGATCACGTGGCTATCATGCACTGATCACGTGGCTGAACATGCACTGTTCACGTGGCTGATCACACACCTGTCACGTGACATATCATGCACTGATCACGTGGCACTCATGCACTGATCACGTGGCTGATCATACTCTGCTCACGTAACTCATGCACACATCACGTGGCTATCATGCACTGCTCACGTGGCTCGTCATGGAATGATCACGTAGCTACCATATACTGGTCACGTGACTGATCATGCACAGATCACGTAAATGATCATGCACTGTTCACGTGACTGATCATGCACTGATCACGTGACTGATCATGCACTGATCACGTGGCTATCATGCACTGCTCACGTGGCTGATCATGCATGATCACGTAGCTACCATGTACTGGTCACGTGACTGATCATGCACTGATCACGTGGCTGATCATGCACTGATCACGTGACTGATCATGCACTGATCACGTGGCTATCATGCACTGATCACGTGGCTGATCATGCACTGATCACGTGGCTGATCACACACTGATCACGTGACTATCATGCACTGATCACGTGGCTATCATGCACTGATCACGTGGCTGATCATACACTGATCACGTAACTCATGCACTGATCACGTGGCTATCATGCACTGATCACGTGGCTGTCATGGAATGATCACGTAGCAACCATATACTGGTCACGTGACTGATCATGCACTGATCACGTAAATGATCATGCACTGATCACGTGACTGATCATGCACTGATCACGTGACTGATCATGCACTGATCACGTGGCTATCATGCACTGCTCACGTGGCTGATCATGCAACGATCACGTAGCAACCATGTACTGGTCACGTGACTGATCATGCACTGATCACGTAATTGATCATGCACTGATCACGTGGCTGATCATGCACTGATCACGTGGCTGATCACACATGTATCACGTGACTGATCATGCACTGATCACGTGGCTCTCATGCACTGATCACGTGGCTGTCATGCACTGATCACGTGGATATCATGCACTGATCACGTGGCTGATCACACACGTATCACATGACTGATCATGCACTGATCACGTGGCTATCATGCACTGATCACGTGGCTATCATGCACTGATCACGTGGCTGATCATGCAATGATCACGTAGCTACCATGTACTGGTCACGTGACTGATCATGCACTGATCACGTAATTGATCATGCACTGATCATGCTGATCATGCACTGATCACGTGGCTGATCATACACTGATCACATAACTGATCATGCACTGATCACGTGACTGATCATGCACTGATCACGTGGCTATCATGCACTGATCACTTGGCTGACATACACTGATCACGTGCCTGGTCATGCACTGATCACGTGGCTGATCATGCACTGATCACGTGACTGATCATGCACTGATCTCGTGTCTGATCATGCACTGATCACGTGGCTATCATGCACTGCTCACGTGGCTGATCATGCCATGATCACGCAGCTACCATGTACTGGTCACATGACTGATCATGCACTGATCACGTGACTGATCATGCAGTGATCACGTGGCTATCATGCACTACTCACGTGGCTGATCATGCAATGATCATGTAGCTACCATGTACAGGTCACGTGAATGATCATACACCCATCAGGTGACTGATCATGCACTGATCACGTGGCTATCATGCACTGATCACGAGACTGATCATGCACTGTTCACGTCTATATCATGCACTGATCACATGACTGCCCATGCACTGATCACGTGGATGATCATACACTAATCTTGTGACAGATCATGCACTGATCACGTGGCTGATCATGCACTGATACCGTGACTGAGCATGGACTGATCACATGACTATCATGTAGTGATCACGTGACTTAATGGCGCTGATCATGTGACTGATCATGCGCTGATCATGTTTGCTATCATACACTGATCATGTGCCTCTGGAGGCAATAAACAAAGAGCTGAGTAGGCACGAATCAAACAGTCAGCAGGCAATAATCATGGAACTCAGGTGTGAGGAATCATGCTGCTCAGCTGGCAATAATCAAGCAGCTGAGCAGGCAGGAATTACGCAGCACAGCTGGCAATTGTCAAGCAGATGACAGGCAGGAATCGTGCAGCTCAGCTGGCAATTGTCAAGCAGATGAGCAGACAGTAATCACGCAGCTCAGCAGGCCCAGATCACGTGACTGAGCATGCACTGTTCACGTGGCTGATCATACACTGATCACGTGATGATCATGCACTGATCACTTGGATATCATGCACTGATCACGTGGCTGATCATACACTGTTCACGTGTCTGACCATGCACTGATCACGTGGCTGATCATACACTGCTCACGTAACTGATCATGCACTGATCACGTGGCTATCATGCACTGATCACGTGGCTGAACATGCACTGTTCACGTGGCTGATCACACACCTGTCACGTGACATATCATGCACTGATCACGTGGCACTCATGCACTGATCACGTGGCTGATCATACTCTGCTCACGTAACTCATGCACACATCACGTGGCTATCATGCACTGCTCACGTGGCTCGTCATGGAATGATCACGTAGCTACCATATACTGGTCACGTGACTGATCATGCACTGATCACGTAAATGATCATGCACTGTTCACGTGACTGATCATGTACTGATCACGTGACTGATCATGCACTGATCACGTGGCTATCATGCACTGCTCACGTGGCTGATCATGCATGATCACGTAGCTACCATGTACTGGTCACGTGACTGATCATGCACTGATCACGTGGCTGATCATGCACTGATCACGTGACTGATCATGCACTGATCACGTGGCTATCATGCACTGATCACGTGGCTGATCATGCACTGATCACGTGGCTGATCATGCACTGATCACGTGACTATCATGCACTGATCACGTGGCTATCATGCACTGATCACGTGGCTGATCATACACTGATCACGTGACTCATGCACTGATCACGTGGCTATCATGCACTGATCACGTGGCTGATCATGCACTGATCACGTAGCTACCATGTACTGGTCACGTGACTGATCATGCACTGATCACGTGACTGATCATGCACTGATCACGTGACTGATCATGCACTGATCACGTGACTGATCATGCACTGATCACGTGGCTATCATGCACTGATCACGTGGCTGATCATGCACTGATCACGTAGCTACCATGCACTGATCACGTGACTGATCATGCACTGATCACGTAATTGATCATGCACTGATCACGTGGCTGATCATGCACTGATCACGTGGCTGATCACACTGATCACGTGACTGATCATGCACTGATCACGTGGCTGATCATGCACTGATCACGTGGCTGATCATGCACTGATCACGTGGCTATCATGCACTGATCACGTGGCTGATCACACACGTATCACGTGACTGATCATGCACTGATCACGTAATTGATCATGCACTGATCACGTGGCTGATCATGCACTGATCACGTGGCTGATCACACATGTATCACGTGACTGATCATGCACTGATCACGTGGCTCTCATGCACTGATCACGTGGCTGATCATGCACTGATCACGTGGATATCATGCACTGATCACGTGGCTGATCACACACGTATCACATGACTGATCATGCACTGATCACGTGGCTATCATGCACTGATCACGTGGCTATCATGCACTGATCACGTGGCTGATCATGCAATGATCACGTAGCTACCATGTACTGGTCACGTGACTGATCATGCACTGATCACGTAATTGATCATGCACTGATCATGTGGCTGATCATGCACTGATCACGTGGCTGATCATACACTGATCACGTGACTGATCATGCACTGATCACGTGACTGATCATGCACTGATCACGTGGCTATCATGCACTGATCACTTGGCTGACATGCACTGATCACGTGCCTGGTCATGCACTGATCACGTGGCTGATCATGCACTGATCACGTGACTGATCATGCACTGATCACGTGTCTGATCATGCACTGATCACGTGGCTATCATGCACTGCTCACGTGGCTGATCATGCATGATCACGCAGCTACCATGTACTGGTCACATGACTGATCATGCACTGATCACGTGACTGATCATGCAGTGATCACGTGGCTATCATGCACTACTCACGTGGCTGATCATGCAATGATCATGTAGCTACCATGTACAGGTCACGTGAATGATCATACACCCATCAGGTGACTGATCATGCACTGATCACGTGGCTATCATGCACTGATCACGAGACTGATCATGCACTGATCACGTCTATATCATGCACTGATCACATGACTGCCCATGCACTGATCACGTGGATGATCATACACTAATCTTGTGACAGATCATGCACTGATCACGTGGCTGATCATGCACTGATACCGTGACTGAGCATGGACTGATCACATGACTATCATGTAGTGATCACGTGACTTAATGGCGCTGATCATGTGACTGATCATGCGCTGATCATGTTTGCTATCATACACTGATCATGTGCCTCTGGAGGCAATAAACAAAGAGCTGAGTAGGCACGAATCAAACAGTCAGCAGGCAATAATCATGGAACTCAGGTGTGAGGAATCATGCTGCTCAGCTGGCAATAATCAAGCAGCTGAGCAGGCAGGAATTACGCAGCACAGCTGGCAATTGTCAAGCAGATGACAGGCAGGAATCGTGCAGCTCAGCTGGCAATTGTCAAGCAGATGAGCAGACAGTAATCACGCAGCTCAGCAGGCCCAGATCACGTGACTGAGCATGCACTGTTCACGTGGCTGATCATACACTGATCACGTGATGATCATGCACTGATCACTTGGATATCATGCACTGATCACGTGGCTGATCATACACTGTTCACGTGTCTGACCATGCACTGATCACGTGGCTGATCATACACTGCTCACGTAACTGATCATGCACTGATCACGTGGCTATCATGCACTGATCACGTGGCTGAACATGCACTGTTCACGTGGCTGATCACACACCTGTCACGTGACATATCATGCACTGATCACGTGGCACTCATGCACTGATCACGTGGCTGATCATACTCTGCTCACGTAACTCATGCACACATCACGTGGCTATCATGCACTGCTCACGTGGCTCGTCATGGAATGATCACGTAGCAACCATATACTGGTCACGTGACTGATCATGCAAAGATCACGTAAATGATCATGCACTGTTCACGTGACTGATCATGTACTGATCACGTGACTGATCATGCACTGATCACGTGGCTATCATGCTCTGCTCACGTGGCTGATCATGCAACGATCACGTAGCAACCATGTACTGGTCACGTGACTGATCATGCACTGATCACGTAATTGATCCTGCACTGATCACGTGGCTCATCATGCACTGATCACGTGGCTGATCACACATGTATCACGTGACTGATCATGCACTGATCACGTGGCTCTCATGCACTGATCACGTGGCTGTCATGCACTGATCACGTGGATATCATGCACTGATCACGTGGCTGATCACACACGTATCACATGACTGATCATGCACTGATCACGTGGCTATCATGCACTGATCACGTGGCTATCATGCACTGATCACGTGGCTGATCATGCAATGATCACGTAGCTATCATGCACTGATCACGTGACTGATCATGCACTGATCACGTGGCTGATCATGCACTGATCACGTGGCTGATCATGCACTGATCACGTGGCTGATCATGCACTGATCACGTGACTGATCATGCACTGATCACGTGTCTGATCATGCACTGATCACGTGGCTATCATGCACTGATCACGTGGCTGATCATGCATGATCACGCAGCTACCATGTACTGGTCACATGACTGATCATGCACTGATCACGTGACTGATCATGCACTGATCACGTGGCTATCATGCACTACTCACGTGGCTGATCATGCAATGATCATGTAGCTACCATGTACAGGTCACGTGAATGATCATACACCCATCAGGTGACTGATCATGCACTGATCACGTGGCTATCATGCACTGATCACGAGACTGATCATGCACTGATCACGTCTATATCATGCACTGATCACATGACTGCCCATGCACTGATCACGTGGATGATCATACACTAATCTTGTGACAGATCATGCACTGATCACGTGGCTGATCATGCACTGATACCGTGACTGAGCATGGACTGATCACATGACTATCATGTAGTGATCACGTGACTTAATGGCGCTGATCATGTGACTGATCATGCGCTGATCATGTTTGCTATCATACACTGATCATGTGCCTCTGGAGGCAATAAACAAAGAGCTGAGTAGGCACGAATCAAACAGTCAGCAGGCAATAATCATGGAACTCAGGTGTGAGGAATCATGCTGCTCAGCTGGCAATAATCAAGCAGCTGAGCAGGCAGGAATTACGCAGCACAGCTGGCAATTGTCAAGCAGATGACAGGCAGGAATCGTGCAGCTCAGCTGGCAATTGTCAAGCAGATGAGCAGACAGTAATCACGCAGCTCAGCAGGCCCAGATCACGTGACTGAGCATGCACTGTTCACGTGGCTGATCATACACTGATCACGTGATGATCATGCACTGATCACTTGGATATCATGCACTGATCACGTGGCTGATCATACACTGTTCACGTGTCTGACCATGCACTGATCACGTGGCTGATCATGCACTGCTCACGTAACTGATCATGCACTGATCACGTGGCTATCATGCACTGATCACGTGGCTGATCATGCACTGTTCACGTGGCTGATCACACACCTGTCACGTGACATATCATGCACTGATCACGTGGCACTCATGCACTGATCACGTGGCTGATCATACTCTGCTCACGTAACTCATGCACACATCACGTGGCTATCATGCACTGCTCACGTGGCTGTCATGGAATGATCACGTAGCAACCATATACTGGTCACGTGACTGATCATGCACTGATCACGTAAATGATCATGCACTGTTCACGTGACTGATCATGCACTGATCACGTGACTGATCATGCACTGATCACGTGGCTATCATGCACTGCTCACGTGGCTGATCATGCATGATCACGTAGCTACCATGTACTGGTCACGTGACTGATCATGCACTGATCACGTGGCTGATCATGCACTGATCACGTGGCTGATCATGCACTGATCACGTGGCTATCATGCACTGATCACGTGGCTGATCATGCACTGATCACGTGGCTGATCATACACTGATCACGTGACTATCATGCACTGATCACGTGGCTATCATGCACTGATCACGTGGCTGATCATACACTGATCACGTGACTCATGCACTGATCACGTGGCTATCATGCACTGATCACGTGGCTGATCATGCACTGATCACGTAGCTACCATATACTGATCACGTGACTGATCATGCACTGATCACGTAACTGATCATGCACTGATCACGTGACTGATCATGCACTGATCACGTGACTGATCATGCACTGATCACGTGGCTATCATGCACTGATCACGTGGCTGATCATGCACTGATCACGTAGCTACCATGCACTGATCACGTGACTGATCATGCACTGATCACGTAATTGATCATGCACTGATCACGTGGCTGATCATGCACTGATCACGTGGCTGATCATACATGATCACGTGACTGATCATGCACTGATCACGTGGCTATCATGCACTGATCACGTGGCTGATCATGCACTGATCACGTGGCTATCATGCACTGATCACGTGGCTGATCATGCACTATCACGTGACTGATCATGCACTGATCACGTGGCTGATCATGCACTGATCACGTGGCTGATCATGCACTGATCACGTGGCTGATCACACATGATCACGTGACTGATCATGCACTGATCACGTGGCTCTCATGCACTGATCACGTGGCTGATCATGCACTGATCACGTGGATATCATGCACTGATCACGTGGCTGATCACACACGTATCACATGACTGATCATGCACTGATCACGTGGCTATCATGCACTGATCACGTGGCTATCATGCACTGATCACGTGGCTGATCATGCAATGATCACGTAGCTACCATGTACTGGTCACGTGACTGATCATGCACTGATCACGTAATTGATCATGCACTGATCATGTGGCTGATCATGCACTGATCACGTGGCTGATCATGCACTGATCACGTGACTGATCATGCACTGATCACGTGACTGATCATGCACTGATCACGTGGCTATCATGCACTGATCACGTGGCTGACATGCACTGATCACGTGCCTGATCATGCACTGATCACGTGGCTGATCATGCACTGATCACGTGACTGATCATGCACTGATCACGTGTCTGATCATGCACTGATCACGTGGCTATCATGCACTGCTCACGTGGCTGATCATGCCATGATCACGCAGCTACCATGTACTGGTCACATGACTGATCATGCACTGATCACGTGACTGATCATGCAGTGATCACGTGGCTATCATGCACTACTCACGTGGCTGATCATGCAATGATCATGTAGCTACCATGTACAGGTCACGTGAATGATCATACACCCATCAGGTGACTGATCATGCACTGATCACGTGGCTATCATGCACTGATCACGAGACTGATCATGCACTGATCACGTCTATATCATGCACTGATCACATGACTGCCCATGCACTGATCACGTGGATGATCATACACTAATCATGTGACAGATCATGCACTGATCACGTGGCTGATCATGCACTGATACCGTGACTGAGCATGGACTGATCACATGACTATCATGTAGTGATCACGTGACTTAATGGCGCTGATCATGTGACTGATCATGCGCTGATCATGTTTGCTATCATACACTGATCATGTGCCTCTGGAGGCAATAAACAAAGAGCTGAGTAGGCACGAATCAAACAGTCAGCAGGCAATAATCATGGAACTCAGGTGTGAGGAATCATGCTGCTCAGCTGGCAATAATCAAGCAGCTGAGCAGGCAGGAATTACGCAGCACAGCTGGCAATTGTCAAGCAGATGACAGGCAGGAATCGTGCAGCTCAGCTGGCAATTGTCAAGCAGATGAGCAGACAGTAATCACGCAGCTCAGCAGGCCCAGATCACGTGACTGAGCATGCACTGTTCACGTGGCTGATCATACACTGATCACGTGATGATCATGCACTGATCACTTGGATATCATGCACTGATCACGTGGCTGATCATACACTGTTCACGTGTCTGACCATGCACTGATCACGTGGCTGATCATACACTGCTCACGTAACTGATCATGCACTGATCACGTGGCTATCATGCACTGATCACGTGGCTGAACATGCACTGTTCACGTGGCTGATCACACACCTGTCACGTGACATATCATGCACTGATCACGTGGCACTCATGCACTGATCACGTGGCTGATCATACTCTGCTCACGTAACTCATGCACACATCACGTGGCTATCATGCACTGCTCACGTGGCTCGTCATGGAATGATCACGTAGCTACCATATACTGGTCACGTGACTGATCATGCACAGATCACGTAAATGATCATGCACTGTTCACGTGACTGATCATGTACTGATCACGTGACTGATCATGCACTGATCACGTGGCTATCATGCTCTGCTCACGTGGCTGATCATGCAACGATCACGTAGCAACCATGTACTGGTCACGTGACTGATCATGCACTGATCACGTAATTGATCCTGCACTGATCACGTGGCTCATCATGCACTGATCACGTGGCTGATCACACATGTATCACGTGACTGATCATGCACTGATCACGTGGCTCTCATGCACTGATCACGTGGCTGTCATGCACTGATCACGTGGATATCATGCACTGATCACGTGGCTGATCACACACGTATCACATGACTGATCATGCACTGATCACGTGGCTATCATGCACTGATCACGTGGCTATCATGCACTGATCACGTGGCTGATCATGCAATGATCACGTAGCTACCATGTACTGGTCACGTGACTGATCATGCACTGATCACGTAATTGATCATGCACTGATCACGTGGCTGATCATGCACTGATCACGTGGCTGATCATGCACTGATCACGTGACTGATCATGCACTGATCACGTGACTGATCATGCACTGATCACGTGGCTGATCATGCACTGATCACGTGGCTGATCAACATGATCACGTGACTGATCATGCACTGATCACGTGGCTGATCATGCACTGATCACGTGGCTGATCATGCACTGATCACGTGGATATCATGCACTGATCACGTGGCTGATCATGCACTGATCACGTGTCTGATCATGCACTGATCACGTGGCTGATCATGCACTGATCACGTGACTGATCATGCACTGATCACGTGGCTATCATGCACTGATCACGTGGCTGATCATGCACTGATCACGTGGCTGATCACACACTGTCACGTGACTATCATGCACTGATCACGTGGCACTCATGCACTGATCACGTGGCTGATCATACACTGATCACGTAACTCATGCACTGATCACGTGGCTATCATGCACTGATCACGTGGCTGTCATGCAATGATCACGTAGCAACCATATACTGGTCACGTGACTGATCATGCACTGATCACGTAACTGATCATGCACTGATCACGTGACTGATCATGCACTGATCACGTGACTGATCATGCACTGATCACGTGGCTATCATGCACTGCTCACGTGGCTGATCATGCACTGATCACGTAGCAACCATGTACTGGTCACGTGACTGATCATGCACTGATCACGTAATTGATCATGCACTGATCACGTGGCTCATCATGCACTGATCACGTGGCTGATCACACATGATCACGTGACTGATCATGCACTGATCACGTGGCTCATGCACTGATCACGTGGCTGATCATGCACTGATCACGTGGATATCATGCACTGATCACGTGGCTGATCATGCACTGATCACGTGGCTATCATGCACTGATCACGTGGCTGATCATGCACTATCACGTGACTGATCATGCACTGATCACGTGGCTATCATGCACTGATCACGTGGCTGATCATGCACTGATCACGTGGCTGATCATGCACTGATCACGTGGCTATCATGCACTGATCACGTGACTGATCATGCACTGATCACGTGGCTGATCATGCACTGATCACGTGGCTGATCATGCACTGATCACGTGGCTATCATGCACTGATCACGTGGCTGATCATGCACGTATCACGTGACTGATCATGCACTGATCACGTGGCTGATCATGCACTGATCACGTGGCTATCATGCACTGATCACGTGGCTGATCATGCAATGATCACGTAGCTACCATGTACTGGTCACGTGACTGATCATGCACTGATCACGTAATTGATCATGCACTGATCACGTGGCTGATCATGCACTGATCACGTGGCTGATCATGCACTGATCACGTGACTGATCATGCACTGATCACGTGACTGATCATGCACTGATCACGTGGCTGATCATGCACTGATCACGTGGCTGATCATGCACTGATCACGTGACTGATCATGCACTGATCACGTGACTGATCATGCACTGATCACGTGGCTATCATGCACTGCTCACGTGGCTGATCATGCATGATCACGCAGCTACCATGTACTGGTCACATGACTGATCATGCACTGATCACGTGACTGATCATGCAGTGATCACGTGGCTATCATGCACTACTCACGTGGCTGATCATGCAATGATCATGTAGCTACCATGTACAGGTCACGTGAATGATCATACACCCATCAGGTGACTGATCATGCACTGATCACGTGGCTATCATGCACTGATCACGTGACTGATCATGCACTGATCACGTCTATATCATGCACTGATCACATGACTGCCCATGCACTGATCACGTGGATGATCATACACTAATCATGTGACAGATCATGCACTGATCACGTGGCTGATCATGCACTGATACCGTGACTGAGCATGGACTGATCACATGACTATCATGTAGTGATCACGTGACTTAATGGCGCTGATCATGTGACTGATCATGCGCTGATCATGTTTGCTATCATACACTGATCATGTGCCTCTGGAGGCAATAAACAAAGAGCTGAGTAGGCACGAATCAAACAGTCAGCAGGCAATAATCATGGAACTCAGGTGTGAGGAATCATGCTGCTCAGCTGGCAATAATCAAGCAGCTGAGCAGGCAGGAATTACGCAGCACAGCTGGCAATTGTCAAGCAGATGACAGGCAGGAATCGTGCAGCTCAGCTGGCAATTGTCAAGCAGATGAGCAGACAGTAATCACGCAGCTCAGCAGGCCCAGATCACGTGACTGAGCATGCACTGTTCACGTGGCTGATCATACACTGATCACGTGATGATCATGCACTGATCACTTGGATATCATGCACTGATCACGTGGCTGATCATACACTGTTCACGTGTCTGACCATGCACTGATCACGTGGCTGATCATACACTGCTCACGTAACTGATCATGCACTGATCACGTGGCTATCATGCACTGATCACGTGGCTGATCATGCACTGTTCACGTGGCTGATCACACACTGTCACGTGACATATCATGCACTGATCACGTGGCACTCATGCACTGATCACGTGGCTGATCATACTCTGCTCACGTAACTCATGCACACATCACGTGGCTATCATGCACTGCTCACGTGGCTCGTCATGGAATGATCACGTAGCTACCATATACTGGTCACGTGACTGATCATGCACTGATCACGTAAATGATCATGCACTGATCACGTGACTGATCATGCACTGATCACGTGACTGATCATGCACTGATCACGTGGCTATCATGCACTGCTCACGTGGCTGATCATGCATGATCACGTAGCTACCATGTACTGGTCACGTGACTGATCATGCACTGATCACGTGGCTGATCATGCACTGATCACGTGACTGATCATGCACTGATCACGTGGCTATCATGCACTGATCACGTGGCTGATCATGCACTGATCACGTGGCTGATCACACACTGATCACGTGACTATCATGCACTGATCACGTGGCTATCATGCACTGATCACGTGGCTGATCATACACTGATCACGTAACTCATGCACACATCACGTGGCTATCATGCACTGATCACGTGGCTGTCATGGAATGATCACGTAGCTACCATATACTGGTCACGTGACTGATCATGCACTGATCACGTAAATGATCATGCACTGATCACGTGACTGATCATGCACTGATCACGTGACTGATCATGCACTGATCACGTGGCTATCATGCACTGCTCACGTGGCTGATCATGCACGATCACGTAGCAACCATGTACTGGTCACGTGACTGATCATGCACTGATCACGTAATTGATCATGCACTGATCACGTGGCTCATCATGCACTGATCACGTGGCTGATCACACATGTATCACGTGACTGATCATGCACTGATCACGTGGCTCTCATGCACTGATCACGTGGCTGTCATGCACTGATCACGTGGATATCATGCACTGATCACGTGGCTGATCACACACGTATCACATGACTGATCATGCACTGATCACGTGGCTATCATGCACTGATCACGTGGCTATCATGCACTGATCACGTGGCTGATCATGCAATGATCACGTAGCTACCATGTACTGGTCACGTGACTGATCATGCACTGATCACGTAATTGATCATGCACTGATCACGTGGCTGATCATGCACTGATCACGTGGCTGATCATGCACTGATCACGTAACTGATCATGCACTGATCACGTGACTGATCATGCACTGATCACGTGGCTATCATGCACTGATCACGTGGCTGACATACACTGATCACGTGCCTGGTCATGCACTGATCACGTGGCTGATCATGCACTGATCACGTGACTGATCATGCACTGATCACGTGTCTGATCATGCACTGATCACGTGGCTATCATGCACTGCTCACGTGGCTGATCATGCATGATCACGCAGCTACCATGTACTGGTCACATGACTGATCATGCACTGATCACGTGACTGATCATGCAGTGATCACGTGGCTATCATGCACTACTCACGTGGCTGATCATGCAATGATCATGTAGCTACCATGTACAGGTCACGTGAATGATCATACACCCATCAGGTGACTGATCATGCACTGATCACGTGGCTATCATGCACTGATCACGAGACTGATCATGCACTGATCACGTCTATATCATGCACTGATCACATGACTGCCCATGCACTGATCACGTGGATGATCATACACTAATCTTGTGACAGATCATGCACTGATCACGTGGCTGATCATGCACTGATACCGTGACTGAGCATGGACTGATCACATGACTATCATGTAGTGATCACGTGACTTAATGGCGCTGATCATGTGACTGATCATGCGCTGATCATGTTTGCTATCATACACTGATCATGTGCCTCTGGAGGCAATAAACAAAGAGCTGAGTAGGCACGAATCAAACAGTCAGCAGGCAATAATCATGGAACTCAGGTGTGAGGAATCATGCTGCTCAGCTGGCAATAATCAAGCAGCTGAGCAGGCAGGAATTACGCAGCACAGCTGGCAATTGTCAAGCAGATGACAGGCAGGAATCGTGCAGCTCAGCTGGCAATTGTCAAGCAGATGAGCAGACAGTAATCACGCAGCTCAGCAGGCCCAGATCACGTGACTGAGCATGCACTGTTCACGTGGCTGATCATACACTGATCACGTGATGATCATGCACTGATCACTTGGATATCATGCACTGATCACGTGGCTGATCATACACTGTTCACGTGTCTGACCATGCACTGATCACGTGGCTGATCATACACTGCTCACGTAACTGATCATGCACTGATCACGTGGCTATCATGCACTGATCACGTGGCTGAACATGCACTGTTCACGTGGCTGATCACACACCTGTCACGTGACATATCATGCACTGATCACGTGGCACTCATGCACTGATCACGTGGCTGATCATACTCTGCTCACGTAACTCATGCACACATCACGTGGCTATCATGCACTGCTCACGTGGCTCGTCATGGAATGATCACGTAGCAACCATATACTGGTCACGTGACTGATCATGCAAAGATCACGTAAATGATCATGCACTGTTCACGTGACTGATCATGTACTGATCACGTGACTGATCATGCACTGATCACGTGGCTATCATGCACTGCTCACGTGGCTGATCATGCATGATCACGTAGCTACCATGTACTGGTCACGTGACTGATCATGCACTGATCACGTGGCTGATCATGCACTGATCACGTGACTGATCATGCACTGATCACGTGGCTATCATGCACTGATCACGTGGCTGATCATGCACTGATCACGTGGCTGATCATGCACTGATCACGTGACTATCATGCACTGATCACGTGGCTATCATGCACTGATCACGTGGCTGATCATACACTGATCACGTGACTCATGCACTGATCACGTGGCTATCATGCACTGATCACGTGGCTGATCATGCAATGATCACGTAGCTACCATGCACTGGTCACGTGACTGATCATGCACTGATCACGTAACTGATCATGCACTGATCACGTGACTGATCATGCACTGATCACGTGACTGATCATGCACTGATCACGTGGCTATCATGCACTGATCACGTGGCTGATCATGCACTGATCACGTAGCTACCATGCACTGATCACGTGACTGATCATGCACTGATCACGTAATTGATCATGCACTGATCACGTGGCTGATCATGCACTGATCACGTGGCTGATCATGCACTGATCACGTGACTGATCATGCACTGATCACGTGGCTGATCATGCACTGATCACGTGGCTGATCATGCACTGATCACGTGGCTATCATGCACTGATCACGTGGCTGATCACACTATCACGTGACTGATCATGCACTGATCACGTGATTGATCATGCACTGATCACGTGGCTGATCATGCACTGATCACGTGGCTGATCACACATGATCACGTGACTGATCATGCACTGATCACGTGGCTATCATGCACTGATCACGTGGCTGATCATGCACTGATCACGTGGATATCATGCACTGATCACGTGGCTGATCACACACGTATCACATGACTGATCATGCACTGATCACGTGGCTATCATGCACTGATCACGTGGCTATCATGCACTGATCACGTGGCTGATCATGCACTGATCACGTAGCTACCATGTACTGATCACGTGACTGATCATGCACTGATCACGTAATTGATCATGCACTGATCATGTGGCTGATCATGCACTGATCACGTGGCTGATCATGCACTGATCACATGACTGATCATGCACTGATCACGTGACTGATCATGCACTGATCACGTGGCTATCATGCACTGATCACGTGGCTGACATGCACTGATCACGTGCCTGGTCATGCACTGATCACGTGGCTGATCATGCACTGATCACGTGACTGATCATGCACTGATCACGTGTCTGATCATGCACTGATCACGTGGCTATCATGCACTGCTCACGTGGCTGATCATGCATGATCACGCAGCTACCATGTACTGGTCACATGACTGATCATGCACTGATCACGTGACTGATCATGCAGTGATCACGTGGCTATCATGCACTACTCACGTGGCTGATCATGCAATGATCATGTAGCTACCATGTACAGGTCACGTGAATGATCATACACCCATCAGGTGACTGATCATGCACTGATCACGTGGCTATCATGCACTGATCACGAGACTGATCATGCACTGATCACGTCTATATCATGCACTGATCACATGACTGCCCATGCACTGATCACGTGGATGATCATACACTAATCATGTGACAGATCATGCACTGATCACGTGGCTGATCATGCACTGATACCGTGACTGAGCATGGACTGATCACATGACTATCATGTAGTGATCACGTGACTTAATGGCGCTGATCATGTGACTGATCATGCGCTGATCATGTTTGCTATCATACACTGATCATGTGCCTCTGGAGGCAATAAACAAAGAGCTGAGTAGGCACGAATCAAACAGTCAGCAGGCAATAATCATGGAACTCAGGTGTGAGGAATCATGCTGCTCAGCTGGCAATAATCAAGCAGCTGAGCAGGCAGGAATTACGCAGCACAGCTGGCAATTGTCAAGCAGATGACAGGCAGGAATCGTGCAGCTCAGCTGGCAATTGTCAAGCAGATGAGCAGACAGTAATCACGCAGCTCAGCAGGCCCAGATCACGTGACTGAGCATGCACTGTTCACGTGGCTGATCATACACTGATCACGTGATGATCATGCACTGATCACTTGGATATCATGCACTGATCACGTGGCTGATCATACACTGTTCACGTGTCTGACCATGCACTGATCACGTGGCTGATCATACACTGCTCACGTAACTGATCATGCACTGATCACGTGGCTATCATGCACTGATCACGTGGCTGAACATGCACTGTTCACGTGGCTGATCACACACCTGTCACGTGACATATCATGCACTGATCACGTGGCACTCATGCACTGATCACGTGGCTGATCATACTCTGCTCACGTAACTCATGCACACATCACGTGGCTATCATGCACTGCTCACGTGGCTCGTCATGGAATGATCACGTAGCTACCATATACTGGTCACGTGACTGATCATGCACAGATCACGTAAATGATCATGCACTGTTCACGTGACTGATCATGTACTGATCACGTGACTGATCATGCACTGATCACGTGGCTATCATGCTCTGCTCACGTGGCTGATCATGCAACGATCACGTAGCAACCATGTACTGGTCACGTGACTGATCATGCACTGATCACGTAATTGATCCTGCACTGATCACGTGGCTCATCATGCACTGATCACGTGGCTGATCACACATGTATCACGTGACTGATCATGCACTGATCACGTGGCTCTCATGCACTGATCACGTGGCTGTCATGCACTGATCACGTGGATATCATGCACTGATCACGTGGCTGATCACACACGTATCACATGACTGATCATGCACTGATCACGTGGCTATCATGCACTGATCACGTGGCTATCATGCACTGATCACGTGGCTGATCATGCACTGATCACGTGCTATCATGCACTGATCACGTGACTGATCATGCACTGATCACGTGGCTGATCATGCACTGATCACGTGGCTGATCATGCACTGATCACGTGGCTGATCATGCACTGATCACGTGACTGATCATGCACTGATCACGTGACTGATCATGCACTGATCACGTGGCTGATCATGCACTGATCACGTGGCTGATCGCACATGATCACGTGACTGATCATGCACTGATCACGTGGCTGATCATGCACTGATCACGTGGCTGATCATGCACTGATCACGTGGATATCATGCACTGATCACGTGGCTGATCATGCACTGATCACGTGTCTGATCATGCACTGATCACGTGGCTGATCATACACTGATCACGTGACTGATCATGCACTGATCACGTGGCTATCATGCACTGATCACGTGGCTGATCATGCACTGATCACGTGGCTGATCACACACCTGTCACGTGACATATCATGCACTGATCACGTGGCACTCATGCACTGATCACGTGGCTGATCATACTCTGCTCACGTAACTCATGCACACATCACGTGGCTATCATGCACTGCTCACGTGGCTCGTCATGGAATGATCACGTAGCAACCATATACTGGTCACGTGACTGATCATGCACTGATCACGTAAATGATCATGCACTGTTCACGTGACTGATCATGCACTGATCACGTGACTGATCATGCACTGATCACGTGGCTATCATGCACTGCTCACGTGGCTGATCATGCACGATCACGTAGCAACCATGTACTGGTCACGTGACTGATCATGCACTGATCACGTAATTGATCATGCACTGATCACGTGGCTCATCATGCACTGATCACGTGGCTGATCACACATGTATCACGTGACTGATCATGCACTGATCACGTGGCTCTCATGCACTGATCACGTGGCTGTCATGCACTGATCACGTGGATATCATGCACTGATCACGTGGCTGATCACACACGTATCACATGACTGATCATGCACTGATCACGTGGCTATCATGCACTGATCACGTGGCTATCATGCACTGATCACGTGGCTGATCATGCAATGATCACGTAGCTACCATGTACTGGTCACGTGACTGATCATGCACTGATCACGTAATTGATCATGCACTGATCACGTGGCTGATCATGCACTGATCACGTGGCTGATCATACACTGATCACATAACTGATCATGCACTGATCACGTGACTGATCATGCACTGATCACGTGGCTATCATGCACTGATCACGTGGCTGACATACACTGATCACGTGCCTGGTCATGCACTGATCACGTGGCTGATCATGCACTGATCACGTGACTGATCATGCACTGATCACGTGTCTGATCATGCACTGATCACGTGGCTATCATGCACTGCTCACGTGGCTGATCATGCCATGATCACGCAGCTACCATGTACTGGTCACATGACTGATCATGCACTGATCACGTGACTGATCATGCAGTGATCACGTGGCTATCATGCACTACTCACGTGGCTGATCATGCAATGATCATGTAGCTACCATGTACAGGTCACGTGAATGATCATACACCCATCAGGTGACTGATCATGCACTGATCACGTGGCTATCATGCACTGATCACGAGACTGATCATGCACTGATCACGTCTATATCATGCACTGATCACATGACTGCCCATGCACTGATCACGTGGATGATCATACACTAATCTTGTGACAGATCATGCACTGATCACGTGGCTGATCATGCACTGATACCGTGACTGAGCATGGACTGATCACATGACTATCATGTAGTGATCACGTGACTTAATGGCGCTGATCATGTGACTGATCATGCGCTGATCATGTTTGCTATCATACACTGATCATGTGCCTCTGGAGGCAATAAACAAAGAGCTGAGTAGGCACGAATCAAACAGTCAGCAGGCAATAATCATGGAACTCAGGTGTGAGGAATCATGCTGCTCAGCTGGCAATAATCAAGCAGCTGAGCAGGCAGGAATTACGCAGCACAGCTGGCAATTGTCAAGCAGATGACAGGCAGGAATCGTGCAGCTCAGCTGGCAATTGTCAAGCAGATGAGCAGACAGTAATCACGCAGCTCAGCAGGCCCAGATCACGTGACTGAGCATGCACTGTTCACGTGGCTGATCATACACTGATCACGTGATGATCATGCACTGATCACTTGGATATCATGCACTGATCACGTGGCTGATCATACACTGTTCACGTGTCTGACCATGCACTGATCACGTGGCTGATCATACACTGCTCACGTAACTGATCATGCACTGATCACGTGGCTATCATGCACTGATCACGTGGCTGAACATGCACTGTTCACGTGGCTGATCACACACCTGTCACGTGACATATCATGCACTGATCACGTGGCACTCATGCACTGATCACGTGGCTGATCATACTCTGCTCACGTAACTCATGCACACATCACGTGGCTATCATGCACTGCTCACGTGGCTCGTCATGGAATGATCACGTAGCAACCATATACTGGTCACGTGACTGATCATGCAAAGATCACGTAAATGATCATGCACTGTTCACGTGACTGATCATGTACTGATCACGTGACTGATCATGCACTGATCACGTGGCTTATCATGCAATGATCACGTAGCTACCATGTACTGGTCACGTGACTGATCATGCACTGATCACGTGGCTGATCATGCACTGATCACGTGACTGATCATGCACTGATCACGTGGCTATCATGCACTGATCACGTGGCTGATCATGCACTGATCACGTGGCTGATCACACACTGATCACGTGACTATCATGCACTGATCACGTGGACTCATGCACTGATCACGTGGCTGATCATACACTGATCACGTGACTCATGCACTGATCACGTGGCTATCATGCACTGATCACGTGGCTGATCATGCAATGATCACGTAGCTACCATATACTGGTCACGTGACTGATCATGCACTGATCACGTAACTGATCATGCACTGATCACGTGACTGATCATGCACTGATCACGTGACTGATCATGCACTGATCACGTGGCTATCATGCACTGATCACGTGGCTGATCATGCACTGATCACGTAGCTACCATGTACTGGTCACGTGACTGATCATGCACTGATCACGTAATTGATCATGCACTGATCACGTGGCTGATCATGCACTGATCACGTGGCTGATCACACATGATCACGTGACTGATCATGCACTGATCACGTGGCTGATCATGCACTGATCACGTGGCTGATCATGCACTGATCACGTGGCTATCATGCACTGATCACGTGGCTGATCACACACGATCACGTGACTGATCATGCACTGATCACGTGACTGATCATGCACTGATCACGTGGCTGATCATGCACTGATCACGTGGCTGATCATGCACTGATCACGTGACTGATCATGCACTGATCACGTGGCTGATCATGCACTGATCACGTGGCTGATCATGCACTGATCACGTGGCTATCATGCACTGCTCACGTGGCTGATCATGCATGATCACGCAGCTACCATGTACTGGTCACATGACTGATCATGCACTGATCACGTGACTGATCATGCAGTGATCACGTGGCTATCATGAACTACTCACGTGGCTGATCATGCAATGATCATGTAGCTACCATGTACAGGTCACGTGAATGATCATACACCCATCAGGTGACTGATCATGCACTGATCACGTGGCTATCATGCACTGATCACGAGACTGATCATGCACTGTTCACGTCTATATCATGCACTGATCACATGACTGCCCATGCACTGATCACGTGGATGATCATACACTAATCTTGTGACAGATCATGCACTGATCACGTGGCTGATCATGCACTGATACCGTGACTGAGCATGGACTGATCACATGACTATCATGTAGTGATCACGTGACTTAATGGCGCTGATCATGTGACTGATCATGCGCTGATCATGTTTGCTATCATACACTGATCATGTGCCTCTGGAGGCAATAAACAAAGAGCTGAGTAGGCACGAATCAAACAGTCAGCAGGCAATAATCATGGAACTCAGGTGTGAGGAATCATGCTGCTCAGCTGGCAATAATCAAGCAGCTGAGCAGGCAGGAATTACGCAGCACAGCTGGCAATTGTCAAGCAGATGACAGGCAGGAATCGTGCAGCTCAGCTGGCAATTGTCAAGCAGATGAGCAGACAGTAATCACGCAGCTCAGCAGGCCCAGATCACGTGACTGAGCATGCACTGTTCACGTGGCTGATCATACACTGATCACGTGATGATCATGCACTGATCACTTGGATATCATGCACTGATCACGTGGCTGATCATACACTGTTCACGTGTCTGACCATGCACTGATCACGTGGCTGATCATACACTGCTCACGTAACTGATCATGCACTGATCACGTGGCTATCATGCACTGATCACGTGGCTGAACATGCACTGTTCACGTGGCTGATCACACACCTGTCACGTGACATATCATGCACTGATCACGTGGCACTCATGCACTGATCACGTGGCTGATCATACTCTGCTCACGTAACTCATGCACACATCACGTGGCTATCATGCACTGCTCACGTGGCTCGTCATGGAATGATCACGTAGCAACCATATACTGGTCACGTGACTGATCATGCACTGATCACGTAAATGATCATGCACTGTTCACGTGACTGATCATGTACTGATCACGTGACTGATCATGCACTGATCACGTGGCTATCATGCACTGCTCACGTGGCTGATCATGCAACGATCACGTAGCAACCATGTACTGGTCACGTGACTGATCATGCACTGATCACGTAATTGATCATGCACTGATCACGTGGCTCATCATGCACTGATCACGTGGCTGATCACACATGTATCACGTGACTGATCATGCACTGATCACGTGGCTCTCATGCACTGATCACGTGGCTGTCATGCACTGATCACGTGGATATCATGCACTGATCACGTGGCTGATCACACACGTATCACATGACTGATCATGCACTGATCACGTGGCTATCATGCACTGATCACGTGGCTATCATGCACTGATCACGTGGCTGATCATGCAATGATCACGTAGCTACCATGTACTGGTCACGTGACTGATCATGCACTGATCACGTAATTGATCATGCACTGATCACGTGGCTGATCATGCACTGATCACGTGGCTGATCATGCACTGATCACGTGACTGATCATGCACTGATCACGTGACTGATCATGCACTGATCACGTGGCTATCATGCACTGATCACGTGGCTGATCAACATGATCACGTGACTGATCATGCACTGATCACGTGGCTGATCATGCACTGATCACGTGGCTGATCATGCACTGATCACGTGGATATCATGCACTGATCACGTGGCTGATCATGCACTGATCACGTGTCTGATCATGCACTGATCACGTGGCTGATCATGCACTGATCACGTGACTGATCATGCACTGATCACGTGGCTATCATGCACTGATCACGTGGCTGATCATGCACTGATCACGTGGCTGATCATGCACTGTCACGTGACTATCATGCACTGATCACGTGGCACTCATGCACTGATCACGTGGCTGATCATACACTGATCACGTAACTCATGCACATCACGTGGCTATCATGCACTGATCACGTGGCTGTCATGCAATGATCACGTAGCTACCATATACTGTCACGTGACTGATCATGCACTGATCACGTAAATGATCATGCACTGATCACGTGACTGATCATGCACTGATCACGTGACTGATCATGCACTGATCACGTGGCTATCATGCACTGATCACGTGGCTGATCATGCAACTGATCACGTAGCTACCATGTACTGGTCACGTGACTGATCATGCACTGATCACGTAACTGATCATGCACTGATCACGTGGCTGATCATGCACTGATCACGTGGCTGATCACACATGATCACGTGACTGATCATGCACTGATCACGTGGCTATCATGCACTGATCACGTGGCTGATCATGCACTGATCACGTGGATATCATGCACTGATCACGTGGCTGATCATGCACTGATCACGTGGATATCATGCACTGATCACGTGGCTGATCATGCACTGATCACGTGACTGATCATGCACTGATCACGTGGCTGATCATGCACTGATCACGTGGCTATCATGCACTGATCACGTGGCTGATCATGCACTGATCACGTGGCTATCATGCACTGATCACGTGACTGATCATGCACTGATCACGTGACTGATCATGCACTGATCACGTGGCTGATCATGCACTGATCACGTGGCTGATCATGCACTGATCACGTGGCTGATCATGCACTGATCACGTGACTGATCATGCACTGATCACGTGGCTATCATGCACTGATCACGTGGCTATCATGCACTGATCACGTGGCTGATCATGCACTGATCACGTAGCTATCATGCACTGATCACGTGACTGATCATGCACTGATCACGTGGCTGATCATGCACTGATCACGTGGCTGATCATGCACTGATCACGTGGCTGATCATGCACTGATCACGTGACTGATCATGCACTGATCACGTGACTGATCATGCACTGATCACGTGACTGATCATGCACTGATCACGTGGCTGATCATGCACTGATCACGTGACTGATCATGCACTGATCACGTGACTGATCATGCACTGATCACGTGGCTATCATGCACTGATCACGTGGCTGATCATGCATGATCACGTAGCTACCATGCACTGGTCACGTGACTGATCATGCACTGATCACGTAATTGATCATGCACTGATCACGTGGCTGATCATGCACTGATCACGTGGCTGATCACACATGATCACGTGACTGATCATGCACTGATCACGTGGCTCTCATGCACTGATCACGTGGCTGTCATGCACTGATCACGTGGATATCATGCACTGATCACGTGGCTGATCACACACGTATCACATGACTGATCATGCACTGATCACGTGGCTATCATGCACTGATCACGTGGCTATCATGCACTGATCACGTGGCTGATCATGCAATGATCACGTAGCTACCATGTACTGGTCACGTGACTGATCATGCACTGATCACGTAATTGATCATGCACTGATCACGTGGCTGATCATGCACTGATCACGTGGCTGATCATACACTGATCACGTGACTGATCATGCACTGATCACGTGACTGATCATGCACTGATCACGTGGCTATCATGCACTGATCACGTGGCTGATCATGCACTGATCACGTGGCTGATCATGCACTGATCACGTGACTGATCATGCACTGATCACGTGTCTGATCATGCACTGATCACGTGGCTATCATGCACTGCTCACGTGGCTGATCATGCCATGATCACGCAGCTACCATGTACTGGTCACATGACTGATCATGCACTGATCACGTGACTGATCATGCAGTGATCACGTGGCTATCATGCACTACTCACGTGGCTGATCATGCAATGATCATGTAGCTACCATGTACAGGTCACGTGAATGATCATACACCCATCAGGTGACTGATCATGCACTGATCACGTGGCTATCATGCACTGATCACGAGACTGATCATGCACTGATCACGTCTATATCATGCACTGATCACATGACTGCCCATGCACTGATCACGTGGATGATCATACACTAATCTTGTGACAGATCATGCACTGATCACGTGGCTGATCATGCACTGATACCGTGACTGAGCATGGACTGATCACATGACTATCATGTAGTGATCACGTGACTTAATGGCGCTGATCATGTGACTGATCATGCGCTGATCATGTTTGCTATCATACACTGATCATGTGCCTCTGGAGGCAATAAACAAAGAGCTGAGTAGGCACGAATCAAACAGTCAGCAGGCAATAATCATGGAACTCAGGTGTGAGGAATCATGCTGCTCAGCTGGCAATAATCAAGCAGCTGAGCAGGCAGGAATTACGCAGCACAGCTGGCAATTGTCAAGCAGATGACAGGCAGGAATCGTGCAGCTCAGCTGGCAATTGTCAAGCAGATGAGCAGACAGTAATCACGCAGCTCAGCAGGCCCAGATCACGTGACTGAGCATGCACTGTTCACGTGGCTGATCATACACTGATCACGTGATGATCATGCACTGATCACTTGGATATCATGCACTGATCACGTGGCTGATCATACACTGTTCACGTGTCTGACCATGCACTGATCACGTGGCTGATCATACACTGCTCACGTAACTGATCATGCACTGATCACGTGGCTATCATGCACTGATCACGTGGCTGAACATGCACTGTTCACGTGGCTGATCACACACCTGTCACGTGACATATCATGCACTGATCACGTGGCACTCATGCACTGATCACGTGGCTGATCATACTCTGCTCACGTAACTCATGCACACATCACGTGGCTATCATGCACTGCTCACGTGGCTCGTCATGGAATGATCACGTAGCAACCATATACTGGTCACGTGACTGATCATGCAAAGATCACGTAAATGATCATGCACTGTTCACGTGACTGATCATGTACTGATCACGTGACTGATCATGCACTGATCACGTGGCTATCATGCACTGCTCACGTGGCTGATCATGCATGATCACGTAGCTACCATGTACTGGTCACGTGACTGATCATGCACTGATCACGTGGCTGATCATGCACTGATCACGTGGCTGATCATGCACTGATCACGTGGCTATCATGCACTGATCACGTGGCTGATCATGCACTGATCACGTGGCTGATCACACACTGATCACGTGACTATCATGCACTGATCACGTGGCTATCATGCACTGATCACGTGGCTGATCATACACTGATCACGTAACTCATGCACTGATCACGTGGCTATCATGCACTGATCACGTGGCTGTCATGGAATGATCACGTAGCTACCATATACTGGTCACGTGACTGATCATGCACTGATCACGTAAATGATCATGCACTGATCACGTGACTGATCATGCACTGATCACGTGACTGATCATGCACTGATCACGTGGCTATCATGCACTGATCACGTGGCTGATCATGCACGATCACGTAGCAACCATGTACTGGTCACGTGACTGATCATGCACTGATCACGTAATTGATCATGCACTGATCACGTGGCTCATCATGCACTGATCACGTGGCTGATCACACATGTATCACGTGACTGATCATGCACTGATCACGTGGCTCTCATGCACTGATCACGTGGCTGTCATGCACTGATCACGTGGATATCATGCACTGATCACGTGGCTGATCACACACGTATCACATGACTGATCATGCACTGATCACGTGGCTATCATGCACTGATCACGTGGCTATCATGCACTGATCACGTGGCTGATCAGGCAATGATCACGTAGCTACCATGTACTGGTCACGTGACTGATCATGCACTGATCACGTAATTGATCATGCACTGATCATGTGGCTGATCATGCACTGATCACGTGGCTGATCATACACTGATCACATAACTGATCATGCACTGATCACGTGACTGATCATGCACTGATCACGTGGCTATCATGCACTGATCACGTGGCTGACATACACTGATCACGTGCCTGATCATGCACTGATCACGTGGCTGATCATGCACTGATCACGTGACTGATCATGCACTGATCACGTGTCTGATCATGCACTGATCACGTGGCTATCATGCACTGCTCACGTGGCTGATCATGCCATGATCACGCAGCTACCATGTACTGGTCACATGACTGATCATGCACTGATCACGTGACTGATCATGCACTGATCACGTGGCTATCATGCACTACTCACGTGGCTGATCATGCAATGATCATGTAGCTACCATGTACAGGTCACGTGAATGATCATACACCCATCAGGTGACTGATCATGCACTGATCACGTGGCTATCATGCACTGATCACGAGACTGATCATGCACTGATCACGTCTATATCATGCACTGATCACATGACTGCCCATGCACTGATCACGTGGATGATCATACACTAATCTTGTGACAGATCATGCACTGATCACGTGGCTGATCATGCACTGATACCGTGACTGAGCATGGACTGATCACATGACTATCATGTAGTGATCACGTGACTTAATGGCGCTGATCATGTGACTGATCATGCGCTGATCATGTTTGCTATCATACACTGATCATGTGCCTCTGGAGGCAATAAACAAAGAGCTGAGTAGGCACGAATCAAACAGTCAGCAGGCAATAATCATGGAACTCAGGTGTGAGGAATCATGCTGCTCAGCTGGCAATAATCAAGCAGCTGAGCAGGCAGGAATTACGCAGCACAGCTGGCAATTGTCAAGCAGATGACAGGCAGGAATCGTGCAGCTCAGCTGGCAATTGTCAAGCAGATGAGCAGACAGTAATCACGCAGCTCAGCAGGCCCAGATCACGTGACTGAGCATGCACTGTTCACGTGGCTGATCATACACTGATCACGTGATGATCATGCACTGATCACTTGGATATCATGCACTGATCACGTGGCTGATCATACACTGTTCACGTGTCTGACCATGCACTGATCACGTGGCTGATCATACACTGCTCACGTAACTGATCATGCACTGATCACGTGGCTATCATGCACTGATCACGTGGCTGAACATGCACTGTTCACGTGGCTGATCACACACCTGTCACGTGACATATCATGCACTGATCACGTGGCACTCATGCACTGATCACGTGGCTGATCATACTCTGCTCACGTAACTCATGCACACATCACGTGGCTATCATGCACTGCTCACGTGGCTCGTCATGGAATGATCACGTAGCAACCATATACTGGTCACGTGACTGATCATGCAAAGATCACGTAAATGATCATGCACTGTTCACGTGACTGATCATGTACTGATCACGTGACTGATCATGCACTGATCACGTGGCTATCATGCACTGCTCACGTGGCTGATCATGCATGATCACGTAGCTACCATGTACTGGTCACGTGACTGATCATGCACTGATCACGTGGCTGATCATGCACTGATCACGTGACTGATCATGCACTGATCACGTGGCTATCATGCACTGATCACGTGGCTGATCATGCACTGATCACGTGGCTGATCATGCACTGATCACGTGACTATCATGCACTGATCACGTGGCTATCATGCACTGATCACGTGGCTGATCATGCACTGATCACGTGACTCATGCACTGATCACGTGGCTATCATGCACTGATCACGTGGCTGATCATGCACTGATCACGTAGCTACCATGCACTGGTCACGTGACTGATCATGCACTGATCACGTAACTGATCATGCACTGATCACGTGACTGATCATGCACTGATCACGTGACTGATCATGCACTGATCACGTGGCTATCATGCACTGATCACGTGGCTGATCATGCACTGATCACGTAGCTACCATGTACTGGTCACGTGACTGATCATGCACTGATCACGTGACTGATCATGCACTGATCACGTGGCTATCATGCACTGATCACGTGGCTGATCATGCACTGATCACGTAGCTATCATGCACTGATCACGTGACTGATCATGCACTGATCACGTGACTGATCATGCACTGATCACGTGGCTGATCATGCACTGATCACGTGGCTGATCATGCACTGATCACGTGACTGATCATGCACTGATCACGTGACTGATCATGCACTGATCACGTGGCTATCATGCACTGATCACGTGGCTGATCATGCACTGATCACGTGGCTATCATGCACTGATCACGTGACTGATCATGCACTGATCACGTGACTGATCATGCACTGATCACGTGGCTGATCATGCACTGATCACGTGGCTGATCATGCACTGATCACGTGGCTATCATGCACTGATCACGTGGCTGATCATGCACTGATCACGTGGCTATCATGCACTGATCACGTGACTGATCATGCACTGATCACGTGACTGATCATGCACTGATCACGTGGCTGATCATGCACTGATCACGTGGCTGATCATGCACTGATCACGTGGCTGATCATGCACTGATCACGAGACTGATCATGCACTGATCACGTCTATATCATGCACTGATCACATGACTGCCCATGCACTGATCACGTGGATGATCATACACTAATCATGTGACAGATCATGCACTGATCACGTGGCTGATCATGCACTGATACCGTGACTGAGCATGGACTGATCACATGACTATCATGTAGTGATCACGTGACTTAATGGCGCTGATCATGTGACTGATCATGCACTGATCATGTTTGCTATCATACACTGATCATGTGCCTCTGGAGGCAATAAACAAAGAGCTGAGTAGGCACGAATCAAACAGTCAGCAGGCAATAATCATGGAACTCAGGTGTGAGGAATCATGCTGCTCAGCTGGCAATAATCAAGCAGCTGAGCAGGCAGGAATTACGCAGCACAGCTGGCAATTGTCAAGCAGATGACAGGCAGGAATCGTGCAGCTCAGCTGGCAATTGTCAAGCAGATGAGCAGACAGTAATCACGCAGCTCAGCAGGCCCAGATCACGTGACTGAGCATGCACTGTTCACGTGGCTGATCATGCACTGATCACGTGACTGATCATGCACTGATCACGTGGCTATCATGCACTGATCACGTGGCTGATCATGCACTGATCACGTAGCAACCATGCACTGATCACGTGACTGATCATGCACTGATCACGTAATTGATCATGCACTGATCACGTGGCTCATCATGCACTGATCACGTGGCTGATCACACATGTATCACGTGACTGATCATGCACTGATCACGTGGCTCTCATGCACTGATCACGTGGCTGTCATGCACTGATCACGTGGATATCATGCACTGATCACGTGGCTGATCACACACGTATCACATGACTGATCATGCACTGATCACGTGGCTATCATGCACTGATCACGTGGCTATCATGCACTGATCACGTGGCTGATCATGCAATGATCACGTAGCTACCATGTACTGGTCACGTGACTGATCATGCACTGATCACGTAATTGATCATGCACTGATCATGTGGCTGATCATGCACTGATCACGTGGCTGATCATGCACTGATCACGTGACTGATCATGCACTGATCACGTGACTGATCATGCACTGATCACGTGGCTATCATGCACTGATCACGTGGCTGACATACACTGATCACGTGCCTGATCATGCACTGATCACGTGGCTGATCATGCACTGATCACGTGACTGATCATGCACTGATCACGTGGCTGATCATGCACTGATCACGTGGCTGATCATGCCATGATCACGCAGCTACCATGTACTGGTCACATGACTGATCATGCACTGATCACGTGACTGATCATGCAGTGATCACGTGGCTATCATGAACTACTCACGTGGCTGATCATGCAATGATCATGTAGCTACCATGTACAGGTCACGTGAATGATCATACACCCATCAGGTGACTGATCATGCACTGATCACGTGGCTATCATGCACTGATCACGAGACTGATCATGCACTGTTCACGTCTATATCATGCACTGATCACATGACTGCCCGTGCACTGATCACGTGGATGATCATACACTAATCTTGTGACAGATCATGCACTGATCACGTGGCTGATCATGCACTGATACCGTGACTGAGCATGGACTGATCACATGACTATCATGTAGTGATCACGTGACTTAATGGCGCTGATCATGTGACTGATCATGCGCTGATCATGTTTGCTATCATACACTGATCATGTGCCTCTGGAGGCAATAAACAAAGAGCTGAGTAGGCACGAATCAAACAGTCAGCAGGCAATAATCATGGAACTCAGGTGTGAGGAATCATGCTGCTCAGCTGGCAATAATCAAGCAGCTGAGCAGGCAGGAATTATGCAGCACAGCTGGCAATTGTCAAGCAGATGACAGGCAGGAATCGTGCAGCTCAGCTGGCAATTGTCAAGCAGATGAGCAGACAGTAATCACGCAGCTCAGCAGGCCCAGATCACGTGACTGAGCATGCACTGTTCACGTGGCTGATCATACACTGATCACGTGATGATCATGCACTGATCACGTGGCTATCATGCACTGATCACGTGGCTGATCATGCACTGTTCACGTGGCTGATCACACACTGTCACGTGACATATCATGCACTGATCACGTGGCACTCATGCACTGATCACGTGGCTGATCATACTCTGCTCACGTAACTCATGCACACATCACGTGGCTATCATGCACTGCTCACGTGGCTCGTCATGGAATGATCACGTAGCAACCATATACTGGTAACGTGACTGATCATGCAAAGATCACGTAAATGATCATGCACTGTTCACGTGACTGATCATGTACTGATCACGTGACTGATCATGCACTGACCACGTGGCTATCATGCTCTGCTCACGTGGCTGATCATGCAACGATCACGTAGCAACCATGTACTGGTCACGTGACTGATCATGCACTGATCACGTAATTGATCCTGCACTGATCACGTGGCTCATCATGCACTGATCACGTGGCTGATCACACATGTATCACGTGACTGATCATGCACTGATCCCGTGGCTCTCATGCACTGATCACGTGGCTGTCATGCACTGATCACGTGGATATCATGCACTGATCACGTGGCTGATCACACACGTATCACATGACTGATCATGCACTGATCACGTGGCTATCATGCACTGATCACGTGGCTATCATGCACTGATCACGTGGCTATCAGGCAATGATCACGTAGCTACCATGTACTGGTCACGTGACTGATCATGCACTGATCACGTAATTGATCATGCACTGATCATGTGGCTGATCATGCACTGATCACGTGGCTGATCATACACTGATCACATAACTGATCATGCACTGATCACGTGACTGATCATGCACTGATCACGTGGCTATCATGCACTGATCACGTGGCTGATCATGCACTGATCACGTAGCTACCATGCACTGATCACGTGACTGATCATGCACTGATCACGTGACTGATCATGCACTGATCACGTGGCTGATCATGCACTGATCACGTGACTGATCATGCACTGATCTCGTGTCTGATCATGCACTGATCACGTGGCTATCATGCACTGCTCACGTGGCTGATCATGCCATGATCACGCAGCTACCATGTACTGGTCACATGACTGATCATGCACTGATCACGTGACTGATCATGCAGTGATCACGTGGCTATAATGAACTACTCACGTGGCTGATCATGCAATGATCATGTAGCTACCATGTACAGGTCACGTGAATGATCATACACCCATCAGGTGACTGATCATGCACTGATCACGTGGCTATCATGCACTGATCACGAGACTGATCATGCACTGTTCACGTCTATATCATGCACTGATTACATGACTGCCCGTGCACTGATCACGTGGATGATCATACACTAATCTTGTGACAGATCATGCACTGATCACGTGGCTGATCATGCACTGATACCGTGACTGAGCATGGACTGATCACATGACTATCATGTAGTGATCACGTGACTTAATGGCGCTGATCATGTGACTGATCATGCGCTGATCATGTTTGCTATCTTACACTGATCATGTGCCTCTGGAGGCAATAAACAAAGAGCTGAGTAGGCACGAATCAAACAGTCAGCAGGCAATAATCATGGAACTCAGGTGTGAGGAATCATGCTGCTCAGCTGGCAATAATCAAGCAGCTGAGCAGGCAGGAATTACGCAGCACAGCTGGCAATTGTCAAGCAGATGACAGGCAGGAATCGTGCAGCTCAGCTGGCAATTGTCAAGCAGATGAGCAGACAGTAATCACGCAGCTCAGCAGGCCCAGATCACGTGACTGAGCATGCACTGTTCACGTGGCTGATCATACACTGATCACGTGATGATCATGCACTGATCACTTGGATATCATGCACTGATCACGTGGCTGATCATACACTGTTCACGTGTCTGACCATGCACTGATCACGTGGCTGATCATACACTGCTCACGTAACTGATCATGCACTGATCACGTGGCTATCATGCACTGATCACGTGGCTGAACATGCACTGTTCACGTGGCTGATCACACACCTGTCACGTGACATATCATGCACTGATCACGTGGCACTCATGCACTGATCACGTGGCTGATCATACTCTGCTCACGTAACTCATGCACACATCACGTGGCTATCATGCACTGCTCACGTGGCTCGTCATGGAATGATCACGTAGCAACCATATACTGGTAACGTGACTGATCATGCAAAGATCACGTAAATGATCATGCACTGTTCACGTGACTGATCATGTACTGATCACGTGACTGATCATGCACTGACCACGTGGCTATCATGCTCTGATCACGTGGCTGATCATGCAACGATCACGTAGCAACCATGTACTGGTCACGTGACTGATCATGCACTGATCACGTAATTGATCCTGCACTGATCACGTGGCTCATCATGCACTGATCACGTGGCTGATCACACATGTATCACGTGACTGATCATGCACTGATCCCGTGGCTCTCATGCACTGATCACGTGGCTGTCATGCACTGATCACGTGGATATCATGCACTGATCATGTGGCTGATCACACACGTATCACATGACTGATCATGCACTGATCACGTGGCTATCATGCACTGATCACGTGGCTATCATGCACTGATCACGTGGCTTATCAGGCAATGATCACGTAGCTACCATGTACTGGTCACGTGACTGATCATGCACTGATCACGTAATTGATCATGCACTGATCATGTGGCTGATCATGCACTGATCACGTGGCTGATCATACACTGATCACATAACTGATCATGCACTGATCACGTGACTGATCATGCACTGATCACGTGGCTATCATGCACTGATCACTTGGCTGGACATACACTGATGACGTGCCTGGTCATGCACTGATCACGTGGCTGATCATGCACTGATCACGTGACTGATCATGCACTGATCACGTGACTGATCATGCACTGATCACGTGGCTATCATGCACTGCTCACGTGGCTGATCATGCCATGATCACGCAGCTACCATGTACTGGTCACATGACTGATCATGCACTGATCACGTGACTGATCATGCAGTGATCACGTGGCTATCATGAACTACTCACGTGGCTGATCATGCAATGATCATGTAGCTACCATGTACAGGTCATGTGAATGATCATACACCCATCAGGTGACTGATCATGCACTGATCACGTGGCTATCATGCACTGATCACGAGACTGATCATGCACTGTTCACGTCTATATCATGCACTGATCACATGACTGCCCGTGCACTGATCACGTGGATGATCATACACTAATCTTGTGACAGATCATGCACTGATCACGTGGCTGATCATGCACTGATACCGTGACTGAGCATGGACTGATCACATGACTATCATGTAGTGATCACGTGACTTAATGGCGCTGATCATGTGACTGATCATGCGCTGATCATGTTTGCTATCATACACTGATCATGAGCCTCTGGAGGCAATAAACAAAGAGCTGAGTAGGCACGAATCAAACAGTCAGCAGGCAATAATCATGGAACTCAGGTGTGAGGAATCATGCTGCTCAGCTGGCAATAATCAAGCAGCTGAACAGGCAGGAATTACGCAGCACAGCTGGCAATTGTCAAGCAGATGACAGGCAGGAATCGTGCAGCTCAGCTGGCAATTGTCAAGCAGATGAGCAGACAGTAATCACGCAGCTCAGCAGGCCCAGATCACGTGACTGAGCATGCACTGTTCACGTGGCTGATCATACACTGATCACGTGATGATCATGCACTGATCACTTGGATATCATGCACTGATCACGTGGCTGATCATGCACTGATCACGTGTCTGATCATGCACTGATCACGTGGCTGATCATGCACTGTTCACGTGGCTGATCACACACTGTCACGTGACATATCATGCACTGATCACGTGGCACTCATGCACTGATCACTTGGCTGATCATACTCTGCTCACGTAACTCATGCACACATCACGTGGCTATCATGCACTGCTCACGTGGCTCGTCATGGAATGATCACGTAGCAACCATATACTGGTAACGTGACTGATCATGCAAAGATCACGTAAATGATCATGCACTGTTCACGTGACTGATCATGTACTGATCACGTGACTGATCATGCACTGATCACGTGGCTATCATGCTCTGCTCACGTGGCTGATCATGCAACGATCACGTAGCAACCATGTACTGGTCACGTGACTGATCATGCACTGATCACGTATTGATCCTGCACTGATCACGTGGCTCATCATGCACTGATCACGTGGCTGATCACACATGTATCACGTGACTGATCATGCACTGATCCCGTGGCTCTCATGCACTGATCACGTGGCTGTCATGCACTGATCACGTGGATATCATGCACTTATCATGTGGCTGATCACACACGTATCACATGACTGATCATGCACTGATCACGTGGCTATCATGCACTGATCACGTGGCTATCATGCACTGATCACGTGGCTGATCAGGCAATGATCACGTAGCTACCATGTACTGGTCACGTGACTGATCATGCACTGATCACGTAATTGATCATGCACTGATCATGTGGCTGATCATGCACTGATCACGTGGCTGATCATACACTGATCACATAACTGATCATGCACTGATCACGTGACTGATCATGCACTGATCACGTGGCTATCATGCACTGATCACTTGGCTGGACATACACTGATCACGTGCCTGGTCATGCACTGATCACGTGGCTGATCATGCACTGATCACGTGACTGATCATGCACTGATCTCGTGTCTGATCATGCACTGATCACGTGGCTATCATGCACTGCTCACGTGGCTGATCATGCCATGATCACGCAGCTACCATGTACTGGTCACATGACTGATCATGCACTGATCACGTGACTGATCATGCAGTGATCACGTGGCTATCATGAACTACTCACGTGGCTGATCATGCAATGATCATGTAGCTACCATGTACAGGTCACGTGAATGATCATACACCCATCAGGTGACTGATCATGCACTGATCACGTGGCTATCATGCACTGATCACGAGACTGATCATGCACTGTTCACGTCTATATCATGCACTGATCACATGACTGCCCGTGCACTGATCACGTGGATGATCATACACTAATCTTGTGACAGATCATGCACTGATCACGTGGCTGATCATGCACTGATACCGTGACTGAGCATGGACTGATCACATGACTATCATGTAGTGATCTCGTGACTTAATGGCTCTGATCATGTGACTGATCATGCGCTGATCATGTTTGCTATCATACACTGATCATGTGCCTCTGGAGGCAATAAACAAAGAGCTGAGTAGGCACGAATCAAACAGTCAGCAGGCAATACTCATGGAACACAGGTGTGAGGAATCATGCTGCTCAGCTGGCAATAATCAAGCAGCTGAGCAGGCAGGAATTACGCAGCACAGCTGGCAATTGTCAAGCAGATGACAGGCAGGAATCGTGCAGCTCAGCTGGCAATTGTCAAGCAGATGAGCAGACAGTAATCACGCAGCTCAGCAGGCCCAGATCACGTGACTGAGCATGCACTGTTCACGTGGCTGATCATACACTGATCACGTGATGATCATGTACTGATCACTTGGATATCATGCACTGATCACGTGGCTGATCATACACTGTTCACGTGTCTGACCATGCACTGATCACGTGGCTGATCATACACTGCTCACGTAACTGATCATGCACTGATCACGTGGCTATCATGCACTGATCACGTGGCTGAACATGCACTGTTCACGTGGCTGATCACACACCTGTCACGTGACATATCATGCACTGATCACGTGGCACTCATGCACTGATCACGTGGCTGATCATACTCTGCTCACGTAACTCATGCACACATCACGTGGCTATCATGCACTGCTCACGTGGCTCGTCATGGAATGATCACGTAGCAACCATATACTGGTAACGTGACTGATCATGCAAAGATCACGTAAATGATCATGCACTGTTCACGTGACTCATCATGTATTGATCACGTGACTGATCATGCACTGACCACGTGGCTATCATGCTCCGCTCACGTGGCTGATCATGCAACGATCACGTAGCAACCATGTACTGGTCACGTGACTGATCATGCACTGATCACGTAATTGATCCTGCAATGATCACGTGGCTCATCATGCACTGATCACGTGGCTGATCACTCATGTATCACGTGACTGATCATGCACTGATCCGTGGCTCTCATGCACTGATCACGTGGCTGTCATGCACTGATCACGTGGATATCATGCACTGATCATGTGGCTGATCACACACGTATCACATGACTGATCATGCACTGATCACGTGGCTATCATGCACTGATCACGTGGCTATCATGCACTGATCACGTGGCTGATCAGGCAATGATCACGTAGCTACCATGTACTGGTCACGTGACTGATCATGCACTGATCACGTAATTGATCATGCACTGATCATGTGGCTGATCATGCACTGATCACGTGGCTGATCATACACTGATCACATAACTGATCATGCACTGATCACGTGACTGATCATGCACTGATCACGTGGCTATCATGCACTGATCACTTGGCTGGACATACACTGATCACGTGCCTGGTCATGCACTGATCACGTGGCTGATCATGCACTGATCACGTGACTGATCATGCACTGATCTCGTGTCTGATCATGCACTGATCACGTGGCTATCATGCACTGCTCACGTGGCTGATCATGCCATGATCACGCAGCTACCATGTACTGGTCACATGACTGATCATGCACTGATCACGTGACTGATCATGCAGTGATCACGTGGCTATCATGAACTACTCACGTGGGTGAACATGCAATGATCATGTAGCTACCATGTACAGGTCACGTGAATGATCATACACCCATCAGGTGACTGATCATGCACTGATCACGTGGCTATCATGCACTGATCACGAGACTGATCATGCACTGTTCACGTCTATATCATGCACTGATCACATGACTGCCCGTGCACTGATCACGTGGATGATCATACACTAATCTTGTGACAGATCATGCACTGATCACGTGGCTGATCATGCACTGATACCGTGACTGAGCATGGACTGATCACATGACTATCATGTAGTGATCACGTGACTTAATGGCGCTGATCATGCGCTGATCATGTTTGCTATCATACACTGATCATGTGCCTCTGGAGGCAATAAACAAAGAGCTGAGTAGGCACGAATCAAACAGTCAGCAGGCAATAATCATGGAACTCAGGTGTGAGGAATCATGCTGCTCAGCTGGCAATAATCAAGGAGCTGAACAGGCAGGAATTACGCAGCACAGCTGGCAATTGTCAAGCAGATGACAGGCAGGAATCGTGCAGCTCAGCTGGCAATTGTCAAGCAGATGAGCAGACAGTAATCACGCAGCTGAGCAGGCCCAGATCACGTGACTGAGCATGCACTGTTCACGTGGCTGATCATACACTGATCACGTGATGATCATGCACTGATCACTTGGATATCATGCACTGATCACGTGGCTGATCATACACTGTTCACGTGTCTGACCATGCACTGATCACGTGGCTGATCATACACTGCTCACGTAACTGATCATGCACTGATCACGTGGCTATCATGCACTGATCACGTGGCTGAACATGCACTGTTCACGTGGCTGATCACACACCTGTCCCGTGACATATCATGCACTGATCACGTGGCACTCATGCACTGATCACGTGGCTGATCATACTCTGCTCACGTAACTCATGCACACATCACGTGGCTATCATGCACTGCTCACGTGGCTCGTCATGGAATGATCACGTAGCAACCATATACTGGTAACGTGACTGATCATGCAAAGATCACGTAAATGATCATGCACTGTTCACGTGACTGATCATGTACTGATCACGTGACTGATCATGCACTGATCACGTGGCTATCATGCTCTGCTCACGTGGCTGATCATGCAACGATCACGTAGCAACCATGTACTGGTCACGTGACTGATCATGCACTGATCACGTAATTGATCCTGCACTGATCACGTGGCTCATCATGCACTGATCACGTGGCTGATCACACATGTATCACGTGACTGATCATGCACTGATCACGTGGCTCTCATGCACTGATCACGTGGCTGTCATGCACTGATCACGTGGATATCATGCACTGATCACGTGGCTGATCACACACGTATCACATGACTGATCATGCACTGATCACGTGGCTATCATGCACTGATCACGTGGCTATCATGCACTGATCACGTGGCTGATCATGCAATGATCACGTAGCTACCATGTACTGGTCACGTGACTGATCATGCACTGATCACGTAATTGATCATGCACTGATCATGTGGCTGATCATGCACTGATCACGTGGCTGATCATGCACTGATCACGCAACTGATCATGCACTGATCACGTGACTGATCATGCACTGATCACGTGGCTGATCATGCACTGATCACGTGGCTGATCATGCACTGATCACGTGACTGATCATGCACTGATCACGTGGCTGATCATGCACTGATCACGTGGCTGATCATGCACTGATCACGTAACTGATCATGCACTGATCACGTGACTGATCATGCACTGATCACGTGGCTGATCATGCACTGATCACGTGGCTGATCATGCACTGATCACGTAACTGATCATGCACTGATCACGTGACTGATCATGCACTGATCACGTGGCTGATCATGCACTGATCACGTGGCTGATCATGCACTGATCACGTGACTGATCATGCACTGATCACGTGACTGATCATGCACTGATCACGTGGCTATCATGCACTGATCACGTGGCTGATCATGCATGATCACGTAGCTATCATGCACTGATCACGTGACTGATCATGCACTGATCACGTGACTGATCATGCACTGATCACGTGGCTATCATGCACTGCTCACGTGGCTGATCATGCACTGATCACGTAGCTACCATGTACTGGTCACGTGACTGATCATGCACTGATCACGTGACTGATCATGCACTGATCACGTGGCTATCATGCACTGCTCACGTGGCTGATCATGCCATGATCATGTAGCTACCATGTACTGGTCACGTGACTGATCATGCACCCATCAGGTGACTGATCATGCACTGATCACGTGGCTATCATGCACTGATCACGAGACTGATCATGCACTGTTCACGTCTATATCATGCACTGATCACATGACTGCCCGTGCACTGATCACGTGGATGATCATACACTAATCTTGTGACAGATCATGCACTGATCACGTGGCTGATCATGCACTGATACCGTGACTGAGCATGGACTGATCACATGACTATCATGTAGTGATCACGTGACTTAATGGCGCTGATCATGTGACTGATCATGCGCTGATCATGTTTGCTATCATACACTGATCATGTGCCTCTGGAGGCAATAAACAAAGAGCTGAGTAGGCACGAATCAAACAGTCAGCAGGCAATAATCATGGAACTCAGGTGTGAGGAATCATGCTGCTCAGCTGGCAATAATCAAGCAGCTGAGCAGGCAGGAATTACGCAGCACAGCTGGCAATTGTCAAGCAGATGACAGGCAGGAATCGTGCAGCTCAGCTGGCAATTGTCAAGCAGATGAGCAGACAGTAATCCCGCAGCTCAGCAGGCCCAGATCACGTGACTGAGCATGCACTGTTCACGTGGCTGATCATACACTGATCACGTGATGATCATGCACTGATCACTTGGATATCATGCACTGATCACGTGGCTGATCATACACTGTTCACGTGTCTGACCATGCACTGATCACGTGGCTGATCATACACTGCTCATGTAACTGATCATGCACTGATCACGTGGCTATCATGCACTGATCACGTGGCTGAACATGCACTGTTCACGTGGCTGATCACACACCTGTCACGTGACATATCATGCACTGATCACGTGGCACTCATGCACTGATCACGTGGCTGATCATACTCTGCTCACGTAACTCATGCACACATCACGTGGCTATCATGCACTGCTCACATGGCTCGTCATGGAATGATCACGTAGCAACCATATACTGGTAACATGACTGATCATGCAAAGATCACGTAAATGATCATGCACTGTTCACGTGACTGATCATGTACTGATCACGTGACTGATCATGCACTGACCACGTGGCTATCATGCTCTGCTCACGTGGCTGATCATGCAACGATCACGTAGCAACCATGTACTGGTCACGTGACTGATCATGCACTGATCACGGAATTGATCCTGCACTGATCACGTGGCTCATCATGCACTGATCACGTGGCTGATCACACATGTATCACGTGACTGATCATGCACTGATCACGTGGCTGTCATGCACTGATCACATGGATATCATGCACTGATCACGTGGCTGATCACACACGTATCACATGACTGATCATGCACTGATCACGTGGCTATCATGCACTGATCACGTGGCTATCATGCACTGATCACGTGGCTTATCAGGCAATGATCACGTAGCTACCATGTACTGGTCACGTGACTGATCATGCACTGATCACGTAATTGATCATGCACTGATCATGTGGCTGATCATGCACTGATCACGTGGCTGATCATGCACTGATCACGTAACTGATCATGCACTGATCACGTGACTGATCATGCACTGATCACGTGGCTATCATGCACTGATCACTTGGCTGACATACACTGATCACGTGCCTGGTCATGCACTGATCACGTGGCTGATCATGCACTGATCACGTGACTGATCATGCACTGATCACGTGGCTGATCATGCACTGATCACGTGACTGATCATGCACTGATCACGTGTCTGATCATGCACTGATCACGTGGCTATCATGCACTGCTCACGTGGCTGATCATGCCATGATCACGCAGCTACCATGTACTGGTCACATGACTGATCATGCACTGATCACGTGACTGATCATGCAGTGATCACGTGGCTATCATGAACTACTCACGTGGCTGATCATGCAATGATCATGTAGCTACCATGTACAGGTCATGTGAATGATCATACACCCATCAGGTGACTGATCATGCACTGATCACGTGGCTATCATGCACTGATCACGAGACTGATCATGCACTGTTCACGTCTATATCATGCACTGATCACATGACTGCCCGTGCACTGATCACGTGGATGATCATACACTAATCTTGTGACAGATCATGCACTGATCACGTGGCTGATCATGCACTGATACCGTGACTGAGCATGGACTGATCACATGACTATCATGTAGTGATCACGTGACTTAATGGCGCTGATCATGTGACTGATCATGCGCTGATCATGTTTGCTATCATACACTGATCATGAGCCTCTGGAGGCAATAAACAAAGAGCTGAGTAGGCACGAATCAAACAGTCAGCAGGCAATAATCATGGAACTCAGGTGTGAGGAATCATGCTGCTCAGCTGGCAATAATCAAGCAGCTGAACAGGCAGGAATTACGGAGCACAGCTGGCAATTGTCAAGCAGATGACAGGCAGGAATCGTGCAGCTCAGCTGGCAATTGTCAAGCAGATGAGCAGACAGTAATCACGCAGCTCAGCAGGCCCAGATCACGTGACTGAGCATGCACTGTTCACGTGGCTGATCATACACTGATCACGTGATGATCATGCACTGATCACTTGGATATCATGCACTGATCACGTGGCTGATCATGCACTGATCACGTGTCTGACCATGCACTGATCACGTGGCTGATCATGCACTGTTCACGTGGCTGATCACACACTGTCACGTGACATATCATGCACTGATCACGTGGCACTCATGCACTGATCACGTGGCTGATCATACTCTGCTCACGTAACTCATGCACACATCACGTGGCTATCATGCACCGCTCACGTGGCTCGTCATGGAATGATCACGTAGCAACCATATACTGGTAACGTGACTGATCATGCAAAGATCACGTAAATGATCATGCACTGTTCACGTGACTGATCATGTACTGATCACGTGACTGATCATGCACTGACCACGTGGCTATCATGCTCTGCTCACGTGGCTGATCATGCAACGATCACGTAGCAACCATGTACTGGTCACGTGACTGATCATGCACTGATCACGTATTTGATCCTGCACTGATCACGTGGCTCATCATGCACTGATCACGTGGCTGATCACACATGTATCACGTGACGGATCATGCACTGATCACGTGGCTCTCATGCACTGATCACGTGGCTGTCATGCACTGATCACGTGGATATCATGCACTGATCACGTGGCTGATCACACACGTATCACATGACTGATCATGCACTGATCACGTGGCTATCATGCACTGATCACGTGGCTATCATGCACTGATCACGTGGCTGATCAGGCAATGATCACGTAGCTACCATGTACGGTCACGTGACTGATCATGCACTGAGCACGTAATTGATCATGCACTGATCATGTGGCTGATCATGCACTGATCACGTGGCTGATCATACACTGATCACATAACTGATCATGCACTGATCACGTGACTGATCATGCACTGATCACGTGGCTATCATGCACTGATCACTTGGCTGGACATACACTGATCACGTGCCTGGTCATGCACTGATCACGTGGCTGATCATGCACTGATCACGTGACTGATCATGCACTGATCTCGTGTCTGATCATGCACTGATCACGTGGCTATCATGCACTGCTCACGTGGCTGATCATGCCATGATCACGCAGCTACCATGTACTGGTCACATGACTGATCATGCACTGATCACGTGACTGATCATGCAGTGATCACGTGGCTATCATGAACTACTCACGTGGCTGATCATGCAATGATCATGTAGCTACCATGTACAGGTCACGTGAATGATCATACACCCATCAGGTGACTGATCATGCACTGATCACGTGGCTATCATGCACTGATCACGAGACTGATCATGCACTGTTCACGTCTATATCATGCACTGATCACATGACTGCCCGTGCACTGATCACGTGGATGATCATACACTAATCTTGTGACAGATCATGCACTGATCACGTGGCTGATCATGCACTGATACCGTGACTGAGCATGGACTGATCACATGACTATCATGTAGTGATCTCGTGACTTAATGGCGCTGATCATGTGACTGATCATGCGCTGATCATGTTTGCTATCATACACTGATCATGTGCCTCTGGAGGCAATAAACAAAGAGCTGAGTAGGCACGAATCAAACAGTCAGCAGGCAATACTCATGGAACACAGGTGTGAGGAATCATGCTGCTCAGCTGGCAATAATCAAGCAGCTGAGCAGGCAGGAATTACGCAGCACAGCTGGCAATTGTCAAGCAGATGACAGGCAGGAATCGTGCAGCTCAGCTGGCAATTGTCAAGCAGATGAGCAGACAGTAATCACGCAGCTCAGCAGGCCCAGATCACGTGACTGAGCATGCACTGTTCACGTGGCTGATCATACACTGATCACGTGATGATCATGCACTGATCACTTGGATATCATGCACTGATCACGTGGCTGATCATACACTGTTCACGTGTCTGACCATGCACTGATCACGTGGCTGATCATACACTGCTCACGTAACTGATCATGCACTGATCACGTGGCTATCATGCACTGATCACGTGGCTGAACATGCACTGTTCACGTGGCTGATCACACACCTGTCACGTGACATATCATGCACTGATCACGTGGCACTCATGCACTGATCACGTGGCTGATGATACTCTGCTCACGTAACTCATGCACACATCACGTGGCTATCATGCACTGCTCACGTGGCTCGTCATGGAATGATCACGTAGCAACCATATACTGGTAACGTGACTGATCATGCAAAGATCACATAAATGATCATGCACTGTTCACGTGACTGATCATGTACTGATCACGTGACTGATCATGCACTGACCACGTGGCTATCATGCTCTGCTCACGTGGCTGATCATGCAACGATCACGTAGCAACCATGTACTGGTCACGTGACTGATCATGCACTGATCACGTAATTGATCCTGCAATGATCACGTGGCTCATCATGCACTGATCACGTGGCTGATCACTCATGTATCACGTGACTGATCATGCACTGATCCCGTGGCTCTCATGCACTGATCACGTGGCTGTCATGCACTGATCACGTGGATATCATGCACTGATCACGTGGCTGATCACACATGAATCACATGACTGATCATGCACTGATCACGTGGCTATCATGCACTGATCACGTGGCTATCATGCACTGATCACGTGGCTGATCAGGCAATGATCACGTAACTAGCATGTACTGGTCACGTGACTGATCATGCACTGATCACGTAATTGATCATGCACTGATCATGTGGCTGATCATGCACTGATCACGTGGCTGATCATACACTGATTACATAACTGATCATGCACTGATCACGTGACTGATCATGCACTGATCACGTGGCTATCATGCACTGATCACTTGGCTGGACATACACTGATCACGTGCCTGGTCATGCACTGATCACGTGGCTGATCATGCACTGATCACGTGACTGATCATGCACTGATCTCGTGTCTGATCATGCACTGATCACGTGGCTATCATGCACTGCTCACGTGGCTGATCATGCCATGATCACGCAGCTACCATGTACTGGTCACATGACTGATCATGCACTGATCACGTGACTGATCATGCAGTGATCACGTGGCTATCATGAACTACTCACGTGGGTGAACATGCAATGATCATGTAGCTACCATGTACAGGTCACGTGAATGATCATACACCCATCAGGTGACTGATCATGCACTGATCACGTGGCTATCATGCACTGATCACGAGACTGATCATGCACTGTTCACGTCTATATCATGCACTGATCACATGACTGCCCGTGCACTGATCACGTGCATGATCATACACTAATCTTGTGACAGATCATGCACTGATCACGTGGCTGATCATGCACTGATACCGTGACTGAGCATGGACTGATCACATGACTATCATGTAGTGATCACGTGACTTAATGGCGCTGATCATGCGCTGATCATGTTTGCTATCATACACTGATCATGTGCCTCTGGAGGCAATAAACAAAGAGCTGAGTAGGCACGAATCAAACAGTCAGCAGGCAATAATCATGGAACTCAGGTGTGAGGAATCATGCTGCTCAGCTGGCAATAATCAAGCAGCTGAGCAGGCAGGAATTACGCAGCACAGCTGGCAATTGTCAAGCAGATGACAGGCAGGAATCGTGCAGCTCAGCTGGCAATTGTCAAGCAGATGAGCAGACAGTAATCACGCAGCTGAGCAGGCCCAGATCACGTGACTGAGCATGCACTGTTCACGTGGCTGATCATACACTGATCACGTGATGATCATGCACTGATCACTTGGATATCATGCACTGATCACGTGGCTGATCATACACTGTTCACGTGTCTGACCATGCACTGATCACGTGGCTGATCATACACTGCTCACGTAACTGATCATGCACTGATCACGTGGCTATCATGCACTGATCACGTGGCTGAACATGCACTGTTCACGTGGCTGATCACACACCTGTCCCGTGACATATCATGCACTGATCACGTGGCACTCATGCACTGATCACGTGGCTGATCATACTCTGCTCACGTAACTCATGCACACATCACGTGGCTATCATGCACTGCTCACGTGGCTCGTCATGGAATGATCACGTAGCAACCATATACTGGTCACGTGACTGATCATGCAAAGATCACGTAAATGATCATGCACTGTTCACGTGACTGATCATGTACTGATCACGTGACTGATCATGCACTGATCACGTGGCTATCATGCTCTGCTCACGTGGCTGATCATGCAACGATCACGTAGCAACCATGTACTGGTCACGTGACTGATCATGCACTGATCACGTAATTGATCCTGCACTGATCACGTGGCTCATCATGCACTGATCACGTGGCTGATCACACATGTATCACGTGACTGATCATGCACTGATCACGTGGCTCTCATGCACTGATCACGTGGCTGTCATGCACTGATCACGTGGATATCATGCACTGATCACGTGGCTGATCACACACGTATCACATGACTGATCATGCACTGATCACGTGGCTATCATGCACTGATCACGTGGCTATCATGCACTGATCACGTGGCTGATCATGCACTGATCACGTAGCTACCATGTACTGGTCACGTGACTGATCATGCACTGATCACGTAATTGATCATGCACTGATCACGTGGCTGATCATGCACTGATCACGTGGCTGATCATACACTGATCACGTAACTGATCATGCACTGATCACGTGACTGATCATGCACTGATCACGTGGCTGATCATGCACTGATCACGTGGCTGATCATGCACTGATCACGTGACTGATCATGCACTGATCACGTGGCTGATCATGCACTGATCACGTGGCTGATCATGCACTGATCACGTAACTGATCATGCACTGATCACGTGACTGATCATGCACTGATCACGTGGCTGATCATGCACTGATCACGTGGCTGATCATGCACTGATCACGTAACTGATCATGCACTGATCACGTGACTGATCATGCACTGATCACGTGCCTGATCATGCACTGATCACGTGGCTGATCATGCACTGATCACGTGACTGATCATGCACTGATCACGTGACTGATCATGCACTGATCACGTGGCTATCATGCACTGATCACGTGGCTGATCATGCACTGATCACGTGGCTACCATGTACTGATCACGTGACTGATCATGCACTGATCACGTGACTGATCATGCACTGATCACGTGGCTATCATGCACTGCTCACGTGGCTGATCATGCAATGATCACGCAGCTACCATGTACTGGTCACGTGACTGATCATGCACTGATCACGTGACTGATCATGCACTGATCACGTGGCTATCATGCACTACTCACGTGGCTGATCATGCAATGATCACGTAGCTACCATGTACTGGTCACGTGACTGATCATGCACCCATCAGGTGACTGATCATGCACTGATCACGTGGCTATCATGCACTGATCACGAGACTGATCATGCACTGATCACGTCTATATCATGCACTGATCACATGACTGCCCATGCACTGATCACGTGGATGATCATACACTAATCTTGTGACAGATCATGCACTGATCACGTGGCTGATCATGCACTGATACCGTGACTGAGCATGGACTGATCACATGACTATCATGTAGTGATCACGTGACTTAATGGCGCTGATCATGTGACTGATCATGCGCTGATCATGTTTGCTATCATACACTGATCATGTGCCTCTGGAGGCAATAAACAAAGAGCTGAGTAGGCACGAATCAAACAGTCAGCAGGCAATAATCATGGAACTCAGGTGTGAGGAATCATGCTGCTCAGCTGGCAATAATCAAGCAGCTGAGCAGGCAGGAATTACGCAGCACAGCTGGCAATTGTCAAGCAGATGACAGGCAGGAATCGTGCAGCTCAGCTGGCAATTGTCAAGCAGATGAGCAGACAGTAATCACGCAGCTCAGCAGGCCCAGATCACGTGACTGAGCATGCACTGTTCACGTGGCTGATCATACACTGATCACGTGATGATCATGCACTGATCACTTGGATATCATGCACTGATCACGTGGCTGATCATACACTGTTCACGTGTCTGACCATGCACTGATCACGTGGCCGATCATACACTGCTCATGTAACTGATCATGCACTGATCACGTGGCTATCATGCACTGATCACGTGGCTGAACATGCACTGTTCACGTGGCTGATCACACACCTGTCACGTGACATATCATGCACTGATCACGTGGCACTCATGCACTGATCACGTGGCTGATCATACTCTGCTCACGTAACTCATGCACACATCACGTGGCTATCATGCACTGCTCACGTGGCTCGTCATGGAATGATCACGTAGCAACCATATACTGGTCACGTGACTGATCATGCAAAGATCACGTAAATGATCATGCACTGTTCACGTGACTGATCATGTACTGATCACGTGACTGATCATGCACTGATCACGTGGCTATCATGCTCTGCTCACGTGGCTGATCATGCAACGATCACGTAGCAACCATGTACTGGTCACGTGACTGATCATGCACTGATCACGGAATTGATCCTGCACTGATCACGTGGCTCATCATGCACTGATCACGTGGCTGATCACACATGTATCACGTGACTGATCATGCACTGATCACGTGGCTGTCATGCACTGATCACGTGGATATCATGCACTGATCACGTGGCTGATCACACACGTATCACATGACTGATCATGCACTGATCACGTGGCTATCATGCACTGATCACGTGGCTATCATGCACTGATCACGTGGCTGATCATGCAATGATCACGTAGCTACCTTGTACTGGTCACGTGACTGATCATGCACTGATCACGTAATTGATCATGCACTGATCACGTGGCTGATCATGCACTGATCACGTGGCTGATCATGCACTGATCACGTAACTGATCATGCACTGATCACGTGACTGATCATGCACTGATCACGTGGCTATCATGCACTGATCACGTGGCTGATCATGCACTGATCACGTGCCTGATCATGCACTGATCACGTGGCTGATCATGCACTGATCACGTGACTGATCATGCACTGATCACGTGGCTGATCATGCACTGATCACGTGACTGATCATGCACTGATCACGTGACTGATCATGCACTGATCACGTGGCTATCATGCACTGATCACGTGGCTGATCATGCATGATCACGCAGCTACCATGCACTGATCACATGACTGATCATGCACTGATCACGTGACTGATCATGCACTGATCACGTGGCTATCATGCACTATCACGTGGCTGATCATGCACTGATCATGTAGCTACCATGTACAGTCACGTGAATGATCATACACCATCAGGTGACTGATCATGCACTGATCACGTGGCTGATCATGCACTGATCACGTGGCTGATCATGCACTGATCACGTGGATATCATGCACTGATCACGTGGCTGATCACACACTATCACATGACTGATCATGCACTGATCACGTGGCTGATCATGCACTGATCACGTGGCTATCATGCACTGATCACGTGGCTGATCATGCACTGATCACGTGGCTACCATGTACTGATCACGTGACTGATCATGCACTGATCACGTAACTGATCATGCACTGATCACGTGGCTGATCATGCACTGATCACGTGGCTGATCATGCACTGATCACGTAACTGATCATGCACTGATCACGTGACTGATCATGCACTGATCACGTGGCTATCATGCACTGATCACGTGGCTGTAATGCACTGATCACGTGGCTGATCATGCACTGATCACGTGGCTGATCATGCACTGATCACGTGACTGATCATGCACTGATCACGTGGCTGATCATGCACTGATCACGTGGCTATCATGCACTGATCACGTGGCTGATCATGCACTGATCACGTAGCTACCATGCACTGATCACGTAACTGATCATGCACTGATCACGTAATTGATCATGCACTGATCACGTGGCTGATCATGCACTGATCACGTGGCTGATCATGCACTGATCACGTGGCTGATCATGCACTGATCACGTGACTGATCATGCACTGATCACGTGTCTGATCATGCACTGATCACGTGGCTATCATGCACTGCTCACGTGGCTGATCATGCATGATCACGCAGCTACCATGTACTGGTCACATGACTGATCATGCACTGATCACGTGACTGATCATGCAGTGATCACGTGGCTATCATGCACTACTCACGTGGGTGAACATGCAATGATCATGTAGCTACCATGTACAGGTCACGTGAATGATCATACACCCATCAGGTGACTGATCATGCACTGATCACGTGGCTATCATGCACTGATCACGAGACTGATCATGCACTGATCACGTCTATATCATGCACTGATCACATGACTGCCCATGCACTGATCACGTGGATGATCATACACTAATCTTTTGACAGATCATGCACTGATCACGTGGCTGATCATGCACTGATACCGTGACTGAGCATGGACTGATCACATGACTATCATGTAGTGATCACGTGACTTAATGGCGCTGATCATGTGACTGATCATGCGCTGATCATGTTTGCTATCATACACTGATCATGTGCCTCTGGAGGCAATAAACAAAGAGCTGAGTAGGCACGAATCAAACAGTCAGCAGGCAATAATCATGGAACTCAGGTGTGAGGAATCATGCTGCTCAGCTGGCAATAATCAAGCAGCTGAGCAGGCAGGAATTACGCAGCACAGCTGGCAATTGTCAAGCAGATGACAGGCAGGAATCGTGCAGCTCAGCTGGCAATTGTCAAGCAGATGAGCAGACAGTAATCACGCAGCTCAGCAGGCCCAGATCACGTGACTGAGCATGCACTGTTCACGTGGCTGATCATACACTGATCACGTGATGATCATGCACTGATCACTTGGATATCATGCACTGATCACGTGGCTGATCATACACTGTTCACGTGTCTGACCATGCACTGATCACGTGGCTGATCATACACTGCTCACGTAACTGATCATGCACTGATCACGTGGCTATCATGCACTGATCACGTGGCTGAACATGCACTGTTCACGTGGCTGATCACACACCTGTCACGTGACATATCATGCACTGATCACGTGGCACTCATGCACTGATCACGTGGCTGATCATACTCTGCTCACGTAACTCATGCACACATCACGTGGCTATCATGCACTGCTCACGTGGCTCGTCATGGAATGATAACGTAGCAACCATATACTGGTCACGTGACTGATCATGCAAAGATCACGTAAATGATCATGCACTGTTCACGTGACTGATCATGTACTGATCACGTGACTGATCATGCACTGATCACGTGGCTATCATGCTCTGCTCACGTGGCTGATCATGCAACGATCACGTAGCAACCATGTACTGGTCACGTGACTGATCATGCACTGATCACGTAATTGATCCTGCACTGATCACGTGGCTCATCATGCACTGATCACGTGGCTGATCACACATGTATCACGTGACTGATCATGCACTGATCCCGTGGCTCTCATGCACTGATCACGTGGCTGTCATGCACTGTCCACGTGGATATCATGCACTGATCACGTGGCTGATCACACACGTATCACATGACTGATCATGCACTGATCACGTGGCTATCATGCACTGATCACGTGGCTATCATGCACTGATCACGTGGCTTATCAGGCCATGATCACGTAGCTACCATGTACTGGTCACGTAACTGATCATGCACTGAGCACGTAATTGATCATGCACTGATCATGTGGCTGATCATGCACTGATCACGTGGCTGATCATACACTGATCACATAACTGATCATGCACTGATCACGTGACTGATCATGCACTGATCACGTGGCTATCATGCACTGATCACTTGGCTGGACATACACTGATCACGTGCCTGGTCATGCACTGATCACGTGGCTGATCATGCACTGATCACGTGACTGATCATGCACTGATCTCGTGTCTGATCATGCACTGATCACGTGGCTATCATGCACTGCTCACGTGGCTGATCATGCCATGATCACGCAGCTACCATGTACTGGTCACATGACTGATCATGCACTGATCACGTGACTGATCATGCAGTGATCACGTGGCTATCATGAACTACTCACGTGGGTGAACATGCAATGATCATGTAGCTACCATGTACAGGTCACGTGAATGATCATACACCCATCAGGTGACTGATCATGCACTGATCACGTGGCTATCATGCACTGATCACGAGACTGATCATGCACTGTTCACGTCTATATCATGCACTGATCACATGACTGCCCGTGCACTGATCACGTGGATGATCATACACTAATCTTGTGACAGGTCATGCACTGATCACGTGGCTGATCATGCACTGATACCGTGACTGAGCATGGACTGATCACATGACTATCATGTAGTGATCATGTGACTTAATGGCGCTGATCATGTGACTGATCATGCGCTGATCATGTTTGCTATCATACACTGATCATGTGCCTCTGGAGGCAATAAACAAAGAGCTGAGTAGGCACGAATCAAACAGTCAGCAGGCAATACTCATGGAACACAGGTGTGAGGAATCATGCTGCTCAGCTGGCAATAATCAAGCAGCTGAGCAGGCAGGAATTACGCAGCACAGCTGGCAATTGTCAAGCAGATGACAGGCAGGAATCGTGCAGCTCAGCTGGCAATTGTCAAGCAGATGAGCAGACAGTAATCACGCAGCTCAGCAGGCCCAGATCACGTGACTGAGCATGCACTGTTCACGTGGCTGATCATACACTGATCACGTGATGATCATGTACTGATCACTTGGATATCATGCACTGATCACGTGGCTGATCATACACTGTTCACGTGTCTGACCATGCACTGATCACGTGGCTGATCATACACTGCTCACGTAACTGATCATGCACTGATCACGTGGCTATCATGCACTGATCACGTGGCTGAACATGCACTGTTCACGTGGCTGATCACACACCTGTCACGTGACATATCATGCACTGATCACGTGGCACTCATGCACTGATCACGTGGCTGATCATACTCTGCTCACGTAACTCATGCACACATCACGTGGCTATCATGCACTGCTCACGTGGCTCGTCATGGAATGATCACGTAGCAACCATATACTGATCACGTGACTGATCATGCAAAGATCACGTAAATGATCATGCACTGTTCACGTGACTCATCATGTACTGATCACGTGACTGATCATGCACTGATCACGTGGCTATCATGCTCTGCTCACATGGCTGATCATGCAACGATCACGTAGCAACCATGTACTGGTCACGTGACTGATCATGCACTGATCACGTAATTGATCCTGCACTGATCACGTGGCTCATCATGCACTGATCACGTGGCTGATCACACATGTATCACGTGACTGATCATGCACTGATCACGTGGCTCTCATGCACTGATCACGTGGCTGTCATGCACTGATCACGTGGATATCATGCACTGATCATGTGGCTGATCACACACGTATCACATGACTGATCATGCACTGATCACGTGGCTATCATGCACTGATCACGTGGCTATCATGCACTGATCACGTGGCTGATCAGGCAATGATCACGTAGCTACCATGTACTGGTCACGTGACTGATCATGCACTGATCACGTAATTGATCATGCACTGATCATGTGGCTGATCATGCACTGATCACGTGGCTGATCATACACTGATCACATAACTGATCATGCACTGATCACGTGACTGATCATGCACTGATCACGTGGCTATCATGCACTGATCACTTGGCTGACATACACTGATCACGTGCCTGGTCATGCACTGATCACGTGGCTGATCATGCACTGATCACGTGACTGATCATGCACTGATCTCGTGTCTGATCATGCACTGATCACGTGGCTATCATGCACTGCTCACGTGGCTGATCATGCCATGATCACGGAGCTACCATGTACTGGTCACATGACTGATCATGCACTGATCACGTGACTGATCATGCAGTGATCACGTGGCTATCATGAACTACTCACGTGGCTGATCATGCAATGATCATGTAGCTACCATGTACAGGTCACGTGAATGATCATACACCCATCAGGTGACTGATCATGCACTGATCACGTGGCTATCATGCACTGATCACGAGACTGATCATGCACTGTTCACGTCTATATCATGCACTGATCACATGACTGCCCGTGCACTGATCACGTGGATGATCATACACTAATCTTGTGACAGATCATGCACTGATCACGTGGCTGATCATGCACTGATACCGTGACTGAGCATGGACTGATCACATGACTATCATGTAGTGATCACGTGACTTAATGGCGCTGATCATGTGACTGATCATGCGCTGATCATGTTTGCTATCATACACTGATCATGTGCCTCTGGAGGCAATAAACAAAGAGCTGAGTAGGCACGAATCAAACAGTCAGCAGGCAATACTCATGGAACACAGGTGTGAGGAATCATGCTGCTCAGCTGGCAATAATCAAGCAGCTGAGCAGGCAGGAATTACGCAGCACAGCTGGCAATTGTCAAGCAGATGACAGGCAGGAATCGTGCAGCTCAGCTGGCAATTGTCAAGCAGATGAGCAGACAGTAATCACGCAGCTCAGCAGGCCCAGATCACGTGACTGAGCATGCACTGTTCACGTGGCTGATCATACACTGATCACGTGATGATCATGCACTGATCACTTGGATATCATGCACTGATCACGTGGCTGATCATACACTGTTCACGTGTCTGACCATGCACTGATCACGTGGCTGATCATACACTGCTCACGTAACTGATCATGCACTGATCACGTGGCTATCATGCACTGATCACGTGGCTGAACATGCACTGTTCACGTGGCTGATCACACACTGTCACGTGACATATCATGCACTGATCACGTGGCACTCATGCACTGATCACGTGGCTGATCATACTCTGCTCACGTAACTCATGCACACATCACGTGGCTATCATGCACTGCTCACGTGGCTCGTCATGGAATGATCACGTAGCAACCATATACTGGTAACGTGACTGATCATGCAAAGATCACGTAAATGATCATGCACTGTTCACGTGACTCATCATGTACTGATCACGTGACTGATCATGCACTGACCACGTGGCTATCATGCTCTGCTAACGTGGCTGATCATGCAACGATCACGTAGCAACCATGTACTGGTCACGTGACTGATCATGCACTGATCACGTAATTGATCCTGCAATGATCACGTGGCTCATCATGCACTGATCACGTGGCTGATCACACATGTATCACGTGACTGATCATGCACTGATCCCGTGGCTCTCATGCACTGATCACGTGGCTGTAATGCACTGATCACGTGGATATCATGCACTGATCACGTGGCTGATCACACACGTATCACATGACTGATCATGCACTGATCACGTGGCTATCATGCACTGATCACGTGGCTATCATGCACTGATCACGTGGCTGATCATGCAATGATCACGTAGCTACCATGTACTGGTCACGTGACTGATCATGCACTGATCACGTAATTGATCATGCACTGATCATGTGGCTGATCATGCACTGATCACGTGGCTGATCATACACTGATCACATAACTGATCATGCACTGATCACGTGACTGATCATGCACTGATCACGTGGCTATCATGCACTGATCACTTGGCTGGACATACACTAATCACGTGCCTGGTCATGCACTGATCACGTGGCTGATCATGCACTGATCACGTGACTGATCATGCACTGATCTCGTGTCTGATCATGCACTGATCACGTGGCTATCATGCACTGCTCACGTGGCTGATCATGCCATGATCACGCAGCTACCATGTACTGGTCACATGACTGATCATGCACTGATCACGTGACTGATCATGCAGTGATCACGTGGCTATCATGAACTACTCACGTGGGTGAACATGCAATGATCATGTAGCTACCATGTACAGGTCACGTGAATGATCATACACCCATCAGGTGACTGATCATGCACTGATCACGTGGCTATCATGCACTGATCACGAGACTGATCATGCACTGTTCACATCTATATCATGCACTGATCACATGACTGCCCGTGCACTGATCACGTGGATGATCATACACTAATCTTTTGACAGATCATGCACTGATCACGTGGCTTATCATGCACTGATACCGTGACTGAGCATGGACTGATCACATGACTATCATGTAGTGATCACGTGACTTAATGGCGCTGATCATGTGACTGATCATGCGCTGATCATGTTTGCTATCATACACTGATCATGTGCCTCTGGAGGCAATAAACAAAGAGCTGAGTAGGCACGAATCAAACAGTCAGCAGGCAATAATCATGGAACTCAGGTGTGAGGAATCATGCTGCTCAGCTGGCAATAATCAAGGAGCTGAACAGGCAGGAATTACGCAGCACAGCTGGCAATTGTCAAGCAGATGACAGGCAGGAATCGTGCAGCTCAGCTGGCAATTGTCAAGCAGATGAGCAGACAGTAATCACGCAGCTCAGCAGGCCCAGATCACGTGACTGAGCATGCACTGTTCACGTGGCTGATCATACACTGATCACGTGATGATCATGCACTGATCACTTGGATATCATGCACTGATCACGTGGCTGATCATACACTGTTCACGTGTCTGACCATGCACTGATCACGTGGCTGATCATACACTGCTCACGTAACTGATCATGCACTGATCACGTGGCTATCATGCACTGATCACGTGGCTGAACATGCACTGTTCACGTGGCTGATCACACACCTGTCACGTGACATATCATGCACTGATCACGTGGCACTCATGCACTGATCACGTGGCTGATCATACTCTGCTCACGTAACTCATGCACACATCACGTGGCTATCATGCACTGCTCACGTGGCTCGTCATGGAATGATCACGTAGCAACCATATACTGGTCACGTGACTGATCATGCAAAGATCACGTAAATGATCATGCACTGTTCACGTGACTGATCATGTACTGATCACGTGACTGATCATGCACTGATCACGTGGCTATCATGCTCTGCTCACGTGGCTGATCATGCAACGATCACGTAGCAACCATGTACTGGTCACGTGACTGATCATGCACTGATCACGTAATTGATCCTGCACTGATCACGTGGCTCATGATGCACTGATCACGTGGCTGATCACACATGTATCACGTGACTGATCATGCACTGATCACGTGGCTCTCATGCACTGATCACGTGGCTGTCATGCACTGATCACGTGGATATCATGCACTGATCACGTGGCTGATCACACACGTATCACATGACTGATCATGCACTGATCACGTGGCTATCATGCACTGATCACGTGGCTATCATGCACTGATCACGTGGCTGATCATGCAATGATCACGTAGCTACCATGTACTGGTCACGTGACTGATCATGCACTGATCACGTAATTGATCATGCACTGATCACGTGGCTGATCATGCACTGATCACGTGGCTGATCATGCACTGATCACATAACTGATCATGCACTGATCACGTGACTGATCATGCACTGATCACGTGGCTATCATGCACTGATCACGTGGCTGATCATGCACTGATCACGTAACTGATCATGCACTGATCACGTGACTGATCATGCACTGATCACGTGACTGATCATGCACTGATCACGTGGCTGATCATGCACTGATCACGTGACTGATCATGCACTGATCACGTGGCTGATCATGCACTGATCACGTGGCTGATCATGCACTGATCACGTAACTGATCATGCACTGATCACGTGACTGATCATGCACTGATCACGTGGCTGATCATGCACTGATCACGTGGCTGATCATGCACTGATCACGTAACTGATCATGCACTGATCACGTGACTGATCATGCACTGATCACGTGCCTGATCATGCACTGATCACGTGGCTGATCATGCACTGATCACGTGACTGATCATGCACTGATCACGTGACTGATCATGCACTGATCACGTGGCTATCATGCACTGATCACGTGGCTGATCATGCATGATCACGCAGCTACCATGCACTGATCACGTGACTGATCATGCACTGATCACGTGACTGATCATGCACTGATCACGTGGCTATCATGCACTGATCACGTGGCTGATCATGCACTGATCACGTAGCTACCATGCACTGATCACGTGACTGATCATGCACCCATCACGTGACTGATCATGCACTGATCACGTGGCTATCATGCACTGATCACGTGGCTGATCATGCATGATCACGCAGCTACCATGCACTGATCACGTGACTGATCATGCACCCATCACGTGACTGATCATGCACTGATCACGTGGCTATCATGCACTGATCACGTGACTGATCATGCACTGATCACGTCTATATCATGCACTGATCACATGACTGATCATGCACTGATCACGTGGATGATCATACACTAATCACGTGACAGATCATGCACTGATCACGTGGCTATCATGCACTGATCACGTGGCTGATCATGCATGATCACGCAGCTACCATGTACTGATCACGTGACTGATCATGCACTGATCACGTGGCTGATCATGCACTGATCACGTGGCTGATCACACTGATCACGTGACTGATCATGCACTGATCACGTGGCTATCATGCACTGATCACGTGGCTGATCATGCACTGATCACGTGGATATCATGCACTGATCACGTGGCTGATCACACACGATCACGTGACTGATCATGCACTGATCACGTGGCTATCATGCACTGATCACGTGACTGATCATGCACTGATCACGTGGCTATCATGCACTGATCACGTGGCTGATCATGCACTGATCACGTGCCTGATCATGCACTGATCACGTGGCTGATCATGCACTGATCACGTGACTGATCATGCACTGATCACGTGGCTGATCATGCACTGATCACGTGACTGATCATGCACTGATCACGTGACTGATCATGCACTGATCACGTGGCTATCATGCACTGATCACGTGGCTGATCATGCACTGATCACGCAGCTATCATGCACTGGTCACATGACTGATCATGCACTATCACGTGGCTGATCATACACTGATCACGTAACTGATCATGCACTGATCACGTGGCTATCATGCACTGATCACGTGGCTGAACATGCACTGATCACGTGGCTGATCACACACCTGTCACGTGACATATCATGCACTGATCACGTGGCTCTCATGCACTGATCACGTGGCTGATCATACTCTGCTCACGTAACTCATGCACACATCACGTGGCTATCATGCACTACTCACGTGTCTCGTCATGGAATGATCACGTAGCAACCATATACTGGTAACGTGACTGATCATGCAAAGATCACGTAAATGATCATGCACTGTTCACGTGACTGATCATGCACTGATCACGTGACTGATCATGCACTGATCACGTGGCTATCATGCACTGCTCACGTGGCTGATCATGCAACGATCACGTAGCAACCATGTACTGGTCACGTGACTGATCATGCACTGATCACGTAATTGATCCTGCACTGATCACGTGGCTCATCATGCACTGATCACGTGGCTGATCACACATGTATCACGTGACTGATCATGCACTGATCACGTGGCTCTCATGCACTGATCACGTGGCTGTCATGCACTGATCACGTGGATATCATGCACTGATCACGTGGCTGATCACACACGTATCACATGACTGATCATGCACTGATCACGTGGCTATCATGCACTGATCACGTGGCTATCATGCACTGATCACGTGGCTGATCAGGCAATGATCACGTAGCTACCATGTACTGGTCACGTGACTGATCATGCACTGATCACGTAATTGATCATGCACTGATCATGTGGCTGATCATGCACTGATCACGTGGCTGATCATACACTGATCACATAACTGATCATGCACTGATCACGTGACTGATCATGCACTGATCACGTGGCTATCATGCACTGATCACTTGGCTGGACATACACTGATCACGTGCCTGGTCATGCACTGATCACGTGGCTGATCATGCACTGATCACGTGACTGATCATGCACTGATCACGTGTCTGATCATGCACTGATCACGTGGCTATCATGCACTGCTCACGTGGCTGATCATGCCATGATCACGCAGCTACCATGTACTGGTCACATGACTGATCATGCACTGATCACGTGACTGATCATGCAGTGATCACGTGGCTATCATGAACTACTCACGTGGCTGATCATGCAATGATCATGTAGCTACCATGTACAGGTCACGTGAATGATCATACACCCATCAGGTGACTGATCATGCACTGATCACGTGGCTATCATGCACTGATCACGAGACTGATCATGCACTGTTCACGTCTATATCATGCACTGATCACATGACTGCCCGTGCACTGATCACGTGGATGATCATACACTAATCTTGTGACAGATCATGCACTGATCACGTGGCTGATCATGCACTGATACCGTGACTGAGCATGGACTGATCACATGACTATCATGTAGTGATCACGTGACTTAATGGCGCTGATCATGTGACTGATCATGCGCTGATCATGTTTGCTATCATACACTGATCATGTGCCTCTGGAGGCAATAAACAAAGAGCTGAGTAGGCACGAATCAAACAGTCAGCAGGCAATAATCATGGAACTCAGGTGTGAGGAATCATGCTGCTCAGCTGGCAATAATCAAGCAGCTGAGCAGGCAGGAATTACGCAGCACAGCTGGCAATTGTCAAGCAGATGACAGGCAGGAATCGTGCAGCTCAGCTGGCAATTGTCAAGCAGATGAGCAGACAGTAATCACGCAGCTCAGCAGGCCCAGATCACGTGACTGAGCATGCACTGTTCACGTGGCTGATCATACACTGATCACGTGATGATCATGCACTGATCACTTGGATATCATGCACTGATCACGTGGCTGATCATACACTGTTCACGTGTCTGACCATGCACTGATCACGTGGCTGATCATCACTGATCACGTGGCTATCATGCACTGATCACGTGGCTGAACATGCACTGTTCACGTGGCTGATCACACACCTGTCACGTGACATATCATGCACTGATCACGTGGCACTCATGCACTGATCACGTGGCTGATCATACTCTGCTCACGTAACTCATGCACACATCACGTGGCTATCATGCACTGCTCACGTGGCTCGTCATGGAATGATCACGTAGCAACCATATACTGGTCACGTGACTGATCATGCAAAGATCACGTAAATGATCATTCACTGTTCACGTGACTGATCTTGTACTGATCACGTGACTGATCATGCACTGATCACGTGGCTATCATGCTCTGCTCACGTGGCTGATCATGAGCAACCATGTACTGGTCACGTGACTGATCATGCACTGATCACGTAATTGATCCTGCACTGATCACGTGGCTCATCATGCACTGATCACGTGGCTGATCACACATGTATCACGTGACTGATCATGCACTGATCACGTGGCTCTCATGCACTGATCACGTGGCTGTCATGCACTGATCACGTGGATATCATGCACTGATCACGTGGCTGATCACACACGTATCACATGACTGATCATGCACTGATCACGTGGCTATCATGCACTGATCACGTGGCTATCATGCACTGATCACGTGGCTGATCATGCACTGATCACGTAGCTACCATGCACTGGTCACGTGACTGATCATGCACTGATCACGTGGCTGATCATGCACTGATCACGTGGCTGATCATGCACTGATCGCGTGGCTGATCATGCACTGATCACGTAACTGATCATGCACTGATCACGTGACTGATCATGCACTGATCACGTGGCTATCATGCACTGATCACGTGGCTGGACATGCACTGATCACGTGCCTGATCATGCACTGATCACGTGGCTGATCATGCACTGATCACGTGACTGATCATGCACTGATCACGTGGCTGATCATGCACTGATCACGTGACTGATCATGCACTGATCACGTGACTGATCATGCACTGATCACGTGGCTATCATGCACTGATCACGTGGCTGATCATGCATGATCACGCAGCTACCATGCACTGGTCACATGACTGATCATGCACTGATCACGTGACTGATCATGCACTGATCACGTGGCTATCATGCACTGATCACGTGGCTGATCATGCACTGATCACGTAGCTACCATGCACTGGTCACGTGAATGATCATGCACCCATCACGTGACTGATCATGCACTGATCACGTGGCTATCATGCACTGATCACGTGACTGATCATGCACTGATCACGTCTGATCATGCACTGATCACATGACTGCCATGCACTGATCACGTGGCTGATCATGCAATGATCATGTAGCTACCATGTACAGGTCACGTGAATGATCATACACCCATCAGGTGACTGATCATGCACTGATCACGTGGCTATCATGCACTGATCACGAGACTGATCATGCACTGATCACGTCTATATCATGCACTGATCACATGACTGCCCATGCACTGATCACGTGGATGATCATACACTAATCTTGTGACAGATCATGCACTGATCACGTGGCTGATCATGCACTGATACCGTGACTGAGCATGGACTGATCACATGACTATCATGTAGTGATCACGTGACTTAATGGCGCTGATCATGTGACTGATCATGCGCTGATCATGTTTGCTATCATACACTGATCATGTGCCTCTGGAGGCAATAAACAAAGAGCTGAGTAGGCACGAATCAAACAGTCAGCAGGCAATAATCATGGAACTCAGGTGTGAGGAATCATGCTGCTCAGCTGGCAATAATCAAGCAGCTGAGCAGGCAGGAATTACGCAGCACAGCTGGCAATTGTCAAGCAGATGACAGGCAGGAATCGTGCAGCTCAGCTGGCAATTGTCAAGCATATGAGCAGACAGTAATCACGCAGCTCAGCAGGCCCAGATCACGTGACTGAGCATGCACTGTTCACGTGGCTGATCATACACTGATCACGTGATGATCATGTACTGATCACTTGGATATCATGCACTGATCACGTGGCTGATCATACACTGTTCACGTGTCTGACCATGCACTGATCACGTGGCTGATCATACACTGCTCACGTAACTGATCATGCACTGATCACGTGGCTATCATGCACTGATCACGTGGCTGAACATGCACTGTTCACGTGGCTGATCACACACCTGTCACGTGACATATCATGCACTGATCACGTGGCACTCATGCACTGATCACGTGGCTGATCATACTCTGCTCACGTAACTCATGCACACATCACGTGGCAATCATGCACTGCTCACGTGGCTCGTCATGGAATGATCACGTAGCAACCATATACTGGTAACGTGACTGATCATGCAAAGATCACGTAAATGATCATGCACTGTTCACGTGACTGATCATGTACTGATCACGTGACTGATCATGCACTGATCACGTGGCTATCATGCTCTGCTCACGTGGCTGATCATGCATCGATCACGTAGCAACCATGTACTGGTCACGTGACTGATCATGCACTGATCACGTAATTGATCCTGCACTGATCACGTGGCTCATCATGCACTGATCACGTGGCTGATCACACATGTATCACGTGACTGATCATGCACTGATCACGTGGCTCTCATGCACTGATCACGTGGCTGTCATGCACTGATCACGTGGATATCATGCACTGATCACGTGGCTGATCACACACGTATCACATGACTGATCATGCACTGATCACGTGGCTATCATGCACTGATCACGTGGCTATCATGCACTGATCACGTGGCTGATCATGCAATGATCACGTAGCTACCATGTACTGGTCACGTGACTGATCATGCACTGATCACGTAATTGATCATGCACTGATCACGTGGCTGATCATGCACTGATCACGTGGCTGATCATGCACTGATCACATGACTGATCATGCACTGATCACGTGACTGATCATGCACTGATCACGTGGCTATCATGCACTGATCACGTGGCTGATCATGCACTGATCACGTGGCAACCATGCACTGATCACGTGACTGATCATGCACTGATCACGTAACTGATCATGCACTGATCACGTGGCTGATCATGCACTGATCACGTGGCTGATCACACATGATCACGTGACTGATCATGCACTGATCACGTGGCTGATCATGCACTGATCACGTGGCTGATCATGCACTGATCACGTGGCTATCATGCACTGATCACGTGGCTGATCATGCACTATCACGTGACTGATCATGCACTGATCACGTGGCTATCATGCACTGATCACGTGACTGATCATGCACTGATCACGTGGCTATCATGCACTGATCACGTGGCTGATCATGCACTGATCACGTGACTGATCATGCACTGATCACGTGGCTGATCATGCACTGATCACGTGACTGATCATGCACTGATCACGTGGCTGATCATGCACTGATCACGTGACTGATCATGCACTGATCACGTGACTGATCATGCACTGATCACGTGGCTATCATGCACTGATCACGTGGCTGATCATGCACTGATCACGCAGCTATCATGCACTGATCACGTGACTGATCATGCACTGATCACGTGGCTGATCATGCACTGATCACGTAACTGATCATGCACTGATCACGTGGCTATCATGCACTGATCACGTGGCTGAACATGCACTCTTCACGTGGCTGATCACACACCTGTCACGTGACATATCATGCACTGATCACGTGGCTCTCATGCACTGATCACGTGGCTGATCATACTCTGCTCACGTAACTCATGCACACATCACGTGGCTATCATGCACTGCTCACGTGGCTGTCATGGAATGATCACGTAGCAACCATATACTGGTCACGTGACTGATCATGCAAAGATCACGTAAATGATCATGCACTGTTCACGTGACTGATCATGTACTGATCACGTGACTGATCATGCACTGATCACGTGGCTATCAGGCTCTGCTCACGTGGCTGATCATGCAACGATCACGTAGCAACCATGTACTGGTCACGTGACTGATCATGCACTGATCACGTAATTGATCATGCACTGATCACGTGGCTCATCATGCACTGATCACGTGGCTGATCACACATGTATCACGTGACTGATCATGCACTGATCACGTGGCTCTCATGCACTGATCACGTGGCTGTCATGCACTGATCACGTGGATATCATGCACTGATCACGTGGCTGATCACACACGTATCACATGACTGATCATGCACTGATCACGTGGCTATCATGCACTGATCACGTGGCTATCATGCACTGATCACGTGGCTGATCAGGCAATGATCACGTAGCTACCATGTACTGGTCACGTGACTGATCATGCACTGATCACGTAATTGATCATGCACTGATCATGTGGCTGATCATGCACTGATCACGTGGCTGATCATACACTGATCACATAACTGATCATGCACTGATCACGTGACTGATCATGCACTGATCACGTGGCTATCATGCACTGATCACTTGGCTGGACATACACTGATCACGTGCCTGGTCATGCACTGATCACGTGGCTGATCATGCACTGATCACGTGACTGATCATGCACTGATCTCGTGTCTGATCATGCACTGATCACGTGGCTATCATGCACTGCTCACGTGGCTGATCATGCCATGATCACGCAGCTACCATGTACTGGTCACATGACTGATCATGCACTGATCACGTGACTGATCATGCAGTGATCACGTGGCTATCATGAACTACTCACGTGGCTGATCATGCAATGATCATGTAGCTACCATGTACAGGTCACGTGAATGATCATACACCCATCAGGTGACTGATCATGCACTGATCACGTGGCTATCATGCACTGATCACGAGACTGATCATGCACTGTTCACGTCTATATCATGCACTGATCACATGACTGCCCGTGCACTGATCACGTGGATGATCATACACTAATCTTGTGACAGATCATGCACTGATCACGTGGCTGATCATGCACTGATACCGTGACTGAGCATGGACTGATCACATGACTATCATGTAGTGATCACGTGACTTAATGGCGCTGATCATGTGACTGATCATGCGCTGATCATGTTTGCTATCATACACTGATCATGTGCCTCTGGAGGCAATAAACAAAGAGCTGAGTAGGCACGAATCAAACAGTCAGCAGGCAATAATCATGGAACTCAGGTGTGAGGAATCATGCTGCTCAGCTGGCAATAATCAAGCAGCTGAGCAGGCAGGAATTACGCAGCACAGCTGGCAATTGTCAAGCAGATGACAGGCAGGAATCGTGCAGCTCAGCTGGCAATTGTCAAGCAGATGAGCAGACAGTAATCACGCAGCTCAGCAGGCCCAGATCACGTGACTGAGCATGCACTGTTCACGTGGCTGATCATACACTGATCACGTGATGATCATGCACTGATCACTTGGATATCATGCACTGATCACGTGGCTGATCATACACTGTTCACGTGTCTGACCATGCACTGATCACGTGGCTGATCATACACTGCTCACGTAACTGATCATGCACTGATCACGTGGCTATCATGCACTGATCACGTGGCTGAACATGCACTGTTCACGTGGCTGATCACACACCTGTCACGTGACATATCATGCACTGATCACGTGGCACTCATGCACTGATCACGTGGCTGATCATACTCTGCTCACGTAACTCATGCACACATCACGTGGCTATCATGCACTGCTCACGTGGCTCGTCATGGAATGATCACGTAGCAACCATATACTGGTCACGTGACTGATCATGCAAAGATCACGTAAATGATCATGCACTGTTCACGTGACTGATCATGTACTGATCACGTGACTGATCATGCACTGATCACGTGGCTATCATGCTCTGCTCACGTGGCTGATCATGCAACGATCACGTAGCAACCATGTACTGGTCACGTGACTGATCATGCACTGATCACGTAATTGATCCTGCACTGATCACGTGGCTCATCATGCACTGATCACGTGGCTGATCACACATGTATCACGTGACTGATCATGCACTGATCACGTGGCTCTCATGCACTGATCACGTGGCTGTCATGCACTGATCACGTGGATATCATGCACTGATCACGTGGCTGATCACACACGTATCACATGACTGATCATGCACTGATCACGTGGCTATCATGCACTGATCACGTGGCTGATCATGCACTGATCACGTGGCTATCATGCACTGATCACGTGGCTGATCATGCACTGATCACGTGACTGATCATGCACTGATCACGTGGCTGATCATGCACTGATCACGTGGCTGATCATGCACTGATCACGTGGCTGATCATGCACTGATCACGTGACTGATCATGCACTGATCACGTGACTGATCATGCACTGATCACGTGGCTATCATGCACTGATCACGTGGCTGATCATGCACTGATCACGTGGCTATCATGCACTGATCACGTGACTGATCATGCACTGATCACGTGGCTGATCATGCACTGATCACGTGACTGATCATGCACTGATCACGTGGCTATCATGCACTGATCACGTGGCTGATCATGCACTGATCACGTGGCTGATCACACACTGATCACGTGACTATCATGCACTGATCACGTGGCTCTCATGCACTGATCACGTGGCTGATCATACACTGCTCACGTAACTCATGCACACATCACGTGGCTATCATGCACTGATCACGTGGCTGTCATGCAATGATCACGTAGCAACCATATACTGGTCACGTGACTGATCATGCACTGATCACGTAAATGATCATGCACTGATCACGTGACTGATCATGCACTGATCACGTGACTGATCATGCACTGATCACGTGGCTATCATGCACTGCTCACGTGGCTGATCATGCACGATCACGTAGCAACCATGTACTGATCACGTGACTGATCATGCACTGATCACGTAATTGATCATGCACTGATCACGTGGCTCATCATGCACTGATCACGTGGCTGATCACACATGTATCACGTGACTGATCATGCACTGATCACGTGGCTCTCATGCACTGATCACGTGGCTGTCATGCACTGATCACGTGGATATCATGCACTGATCACGTGGCTGATCACACACGTATCACATGACTGATCATGCACTGATCACGTGGCTATCATGCACTGATCACGTGGCTATCATGCACTGATCACGTGGCTGATCATGCAATGATCACGTAGCTACCATGTACTGGTCACGTGACTGATCATGCACTGATCACGTAATTGATCATGCACTGATCACGTGGCTGATCATGCACTGATCACGTGGCTGATCATACACTGATCACGTAACTGATCATGCACTGATCACGTGACTGATCATGCACTGATCACGTGGCTATCATGCACTGATCACGTGGCTGACATACACTGATCACGTGCCTGGTCATGCACTGATCACGTGGCTGATCATGCACTGATCACGTGACTGATCATGCACTGATCACGTGTCTGATCATGCACTGATCACGTGGCTATCATGCACTGCTCACGTGGCTGATCATGCCATGATCACGCAGCTACCATGTACTGGTCACATGACTGATCATGCACTGATCACGTGACTGATCATGCAGTGATCACGTGGCTATCATGCACTACTCACGTGGCTGATCATGCAATGATCATGTAGCTACCATGTACAGGTCACGTGAATGATCATACACCCATCAGGTGACTGATCATGCACTGATCACGTGGCTATCATGCACTGATCACGAGACTGATCATGCACTGATCACGTCTATATCATGCACTGATCACATGACTGCCCATGCACTGATCACGTGGATGATCATACACTAATCTTGTGACAGATCATGCACTGATCACGTGGCTGATCATGCACTGATACCGTGACTGAGCATGGACTGATCACATGACTATCATGTAGTGATCACGTGACTTAATGGCGCTGATCATGTGACTGATCATGCGCTGATCATGTTTGCTATCATACACTGATCATGTGCCTCTGGAGGCAATAAACAAAGAGCTGAGTAGGCACGAATCAAACAGTCAGCAGGCAATAATCATGGAACTCAGGTGTGAGGAATCATGCTGCTCAGCTGGCAATAATCAAGCAGCTGAGCAGGCAGGAATTACGCAGCACAGCTGGCAATTGTCAAGCAGATGACAGGCAGGAATCGTGCAGCTCAGCTGGCAATTGTCAAGCAGATGAGCAGACAGTAATCACGCAGCTCAGCAGGCCCAGATCACGTGACTGAGCATGCACTGTTCACGTGGCTGAGCATACACTGATCACGTGGCTGATCATGCACTGATCACGTGGCTGATCATGCACTGATCACGTGACTGATCATGCACTGATCACGTGGCTGATCATGCACTGATCACGTGGCTGATCATGCACTGATCACGTGGCTGATCACACATGATCACGTGACTGATCATGCACTGATCACGTGGCTATCATGCACTGATCACGTGGCTATCATGCACTGATCACGTGGCTGATCACACACGATCACGTGACTGATCATGCACTGATCACGTGGCTATCATGCACTGATCACGTGGCTATCATGCACTGATCACGTGGCTGATCATGCAATGATCACGTAGCTACCATGTACTGGTCACGTGACTGATCATGCACTGATCACGTAACTGATCATGCACTGATCACGTGGCTGATCATGCACTGATCACGTGGCTGATCATGCACTGATCACGTGACTGATCATGCACTGATCACGTGACTGATCATGCACTGATCACGTGGCTATCATGCACTGATCACGTGGCTGATCATGCACTGATCACGTGGCTATCATGCACTGATCACGTGACTGATCATGCACTGATCACGTGACTGATCATGCACTGATCACGTGGCTGATCATGCACTGATCACGTGGCTGATCATGCACTGATCACGTGGCTGATCATGCACTGATCACGTGGCTGATCATGCACTGATCACGTGGCTGATCATGCACTGATCACGTGGCTGATCATGCACTGATCACGTGGCTGATCATGCACTGATCACGTGACTGATCATGCACTGATCACGTGACTGATCATGCACTGATCACGTCTATATCATGCACTGATCACATGACTGCCCATGCACTGATCACGTGGATGATCATACACTAATCATGTGACAGATCATGCACTGATCACGTGGCTGATCATGCACTGATACGTGACTGAGCATGGACTGATCACATGACTATCATGTAGTGATCACGTGACTTAATGGCGCTGATCATGTGACTGATCATGCACTGATCATGTTTGCTATCATACACTGATCATGTGCCTCTGGAGGCAATAAACAAAGAGCTGAGTAGGCACGAATCAAACAGTCAGCAGGCAATAATCATGGAACACAGTGTGAGGAATCATGCTGCTCAGCTGGCAATAATCAAGCAGCTGAGCAGGCAGGAATTACGCAGCACAGCTGGCAATTGTCAAGCAGATGACAGGCAGGAATCGTGCAGCTCAGCTGGCAATTGTCAAGCAGATGAGCAGACAGTAATCACGCAGCTCAGCAGGCCCAGATCACGTGACTGAGCATGCACTGTTCACGTGGCTGATCATGCACTGATCACGTGACTGATCATGCACTGATCACGTGGCTATCATGCACTGATCACGTGGCTGATCATGCACTGATCACGTAGCAACCATGCACTGATCACGTGACTGATCATGCACTGATCACGTAACTGATCATGCACTGATCACGTGGCTATCATGCACTGATCACGTGGCTGATCACACATGTATCACGTGACTGATCATGCACTGATCACGTGGCTCTCATGCACTGATCACGTGGCTGTCATGCACTGATCACGTGGATATCATGCACTGATCACGTGGCTGATCACACACTATCACATGACTGATCATGCACTGATCACGTGGCTATCATGCACTGATCACGTGGCTATCATGCACTGATCACGTGGCTGATCATGCAATGATCACGTAGCTACCATGTACTGGTCACGTGACTGATCATGCACTGATCACGTAATTGATCATGCACTGATCACGTGGCTGATCATGCACTGATCACGTGGCTGATCATACACTGATCACATAACTGATCATGCACTGATCACGTGACTGATCATGCACTGATCACGTGGCTATCATGCACTGATCACGTGGCTGGACATACACTGATCACGTGCCTGGTCATGCTCTGATCACGTGGCTGATCATGCACTGATCACGTGACTGATCATGCACTGATCTCGTGTCTGATCATGCACTGATCACGTGGCTATCATGCACTGCTCACGTGGCTGATCATGCCATGATCACGCAGCTACCATGTACTGGTCACATGACTGATCATGCACTGATCACGTGACTGATCATGCAGTGATCACGTGGCTATCATGAACTACTCACGTGGCTGATCATGCAATGATCATGTAGCTACCATGTACAGGTCACGTGAATGATCATACACCCATCAGGTGACTGATCATGCACTGATCACGTGGCTATCATGCACTGATCACGAGACTGATCATGCACTGTTCACGTCTATATCATGCACTGATCACATGACTGCCCATGCACTGATCACGTGGATGATCATACACTAATCTTGTGACAGATCATGCACTGATCACGTGGCTGATCATGCACTGATACCGTGACTGAGCATGGACTGATCACATGACTATCATGTAGTGATCACGTGACTTAATGGCGCTGATCATGTGACTGATCATGCGCTGATCATGTTTGCTATCATACACTGATCATGTGCCTCTGGAGGCAATAAACAAAGAGCTGAGTAGGCACGAATCAAACAGTCAGCAGGCAATAATCATGGAACTCAGGTGTGAGGAATCATGCTGCTCAGCTGGCAATAATCAAGCAGCTGAGCAGGCAGGAATTACGCAGCACAGCTGGCAATTGTCAAGCAGATGACAGGCAGGAATCGTGCAGCTCAGCTGGCAATTGTCAAGCAGATGAGCAGACAGTAATCACGCAGCTCAGCAGGCCCAGATCACGTGACTGAGCATGCACTGTTCACGTGGCTGATCATACACTGATCACGTGATGATCATGCACTGATCACGTGGCTATCATGCACTGATCACGTGGCTGATCATGCACTGTTCACGTGGCTGATCACACACCTGTCACGTGACATATCATGCACTGATCACGTGGCACTCATGCACTGATCACGTGGCTGATCATACTCTGCTCACGTAACTCATGCACACATCACGTGGCTATCATGCACTGCTCACGTGGCTCGTCATGGAATGATCACGTAGCAACCATATACTGGTCACGTGACTGATCATGCAAAGATCACGTAAATGATCATGCACTGTTCACGTGACTGATCATGTACTGATCACGTGACTGATCATGCACTGATCACGTGGCTATCATGCTCTGCTCACGTGGCTGATCATGCAACGATCACGTAGCAACCATGTACTGGTCACGTGACTGATCATGCACTGATCACGTAATTGATCCTGCACTGATCACGTGGCTCATCATGCACTGATCACGTGGCTGATCACACATGTATCACGTGACTGATCATGCACTGATCACGTGGCTCTCATGCACTGATCACGTGACTGTCATGCACTGATCACGTGGCTGTCATGCACTGATCACGTGGATATCATGCACTGATCACGTGGCTGATCACACACGTATCACATGACTGATCATGCACTGATCACGTGGCTATCATGCACTGATCACGTGGCTATCATGCACTGATCACGTGGCTGATCAGGCAATGATCACGTAGCTATCATGTACTGGTCACGTGACTGATCATGCACTGATCACGTAATTGATCATGCACTGATCATGTGGCTGATCATGCACTGATCACGTGGCTGATCATACACTGATCACATAACTGATCATGCACTGATCACGTGACTGATCATGCACTGATCACGTGGCTATCATGCACTGATCACTTGGCTGGACATACAATGATCACGTGCCTGGTCATGCACTGATCACGTGGCTGATCATGCACTGATCACGTGACTGATCATGCACTGATCTCGTGTCTGATCATGCACTGATCACGTGGCTATCATGCACTGCTCACGTGGCTGATCATGCCATGATCACGCAGCTACCATGTACTGGTCACATGACTGATCATGCACTGATCACGTGACTGATCATGCAGTGATCACGTGGCTATCATGAACTACTCACGTGGCTGATCATGCAATGATCATGTAGCTACCATGTACAGGTCACGTGAATGATCATACACCCATCAGGTGACTGATCATGCACTGATCACGTGGCTATCATGCACTGATCACGAGACTGATCATGCACTGTTCACGTCTATATCATGCACTGATCACATGACTGCCCGTGCACTGATCACGTGGATGATCATACACTAATCTTGTGACAGATCATGCACTGATCACGTGGCTGATCATGCACTGATACCGTGACTGAGCATGGACTGATCACATGACTATCATGTAGTGATCACGTGACTTAATGGCGCTGATCATGTGACTGATCATGCGCTGATCATGTTTGCTATCATACACTGATCATGTGCCTCTGGAGGCAATAAACAAAGAGCTGAGTAGGCACGAATCAAACAGTCAGCAGGCAATAATCATGGAACTCAGGTGTGAGGAATCATGCTGCTCAGCTGGCAATAATCAAGCAGCTGAGCAGGCAGGAATTACGCAGCACAGCTGGCAATTGTCAAGCAGATGACAGGCAGGAATCGTGCAGCTCAGCTGGCAATTGTCAAGCAGATGAGCAGACAGTAATCACGCAGCTCAGCAGGCCCAGATCACGTGACTGAGCATGCACTGTTCACGTGGCTGATCATACACTGATCACGTGATGATCATGCACTGATCACTTGGATATCATGCACTGATCACGTGGCTGATCATACACTGTTCACGTGTCTGACCATGCACTGATCACGTGGCTGATCATACACTGCTCACGTAACTGATCATGCACTGATCACGTGGCTATCATGCACTGATCACGTGGCTGAACATGCACTGTTCACGTGGCTGATCACACACCTGTCACGTGACATATCATGCACTGATCACGTGGCACTCATGCACTGATCACGTGGCTGATCATACTCTGCTCACGTAACTCATGCACACATCACGTGGCTATCATGCACTGCTCACGTGGCTCGTCATGGAATGATCACGTAGCAACCATATACTGGTAACGTGACTGATCATGCAAAGATCACGTAAATGATCATGCACTGTTCACGTGACTGATCATGTACTGATCACGTGACTGATCATGCACTGATCACGTGGCTATCATGCTCTGCTCACGTGGCTGATCATGCAACGATCACGTAGCAACCATGTACTGGTCACGTGACTGATCATGCACTGATCACGTAATTGATCCTGCACTGATCACGTGGCTCATCATGCACTGATCACGTGGCTGATCACACATGTATCACGTGACTGATCATGCACTGATCCGTGGCTCTCATGCACTGATCACGTGGCTGTCATGCACTGATCACGTGGATATCATGCACTGATCACGTGGCTGATCACACACGTATCACATGACTGATCATGCACTGATCACGTGGCTATCATGCACTGATCACGTGGCTATCATGCACTGATCACGTGGCTGATCAGGCAATGATCACGTAGCTACCATGTACTGATCACGTGACTGATCATGCACTGATCACGTAATTGATCATGCACTGATCATGTGGCTGATCATGCACTGATCACGTGGCTGATCATACACTGATCACATAACTGATCATGCACTGATCACGTGACTGATCATGCACTGATCACGTGGCTATCATGCACTGATCACTTGGCTGGACATACACTGATCACGTGCCTGGTCATGCACTGATCACGTGGCTGATCATGCACTGATCACGTGACTGATCATGCACTGATCTCGTGTCTGATCATGCACTGATCACGTGGCTATCATGCACTGCTCACGTGGCTGATCATGCCATGATCACGCAGCTACCATGTACTGGTCACATGACTGATCATGCACTGATCACGTGACTGATCATGCAGTGATCACGTGGCTATCATGAACTACTCACGTGGCTGATCATGCAATGATCATGTAGCTACCATGTACAGGTCACGTGAATGATCATACACCCATCAGGTGACTGATCATGCACTGATCACGTGGCTATCATGCACTGATCACGAGACTGATCATGCACTGTTCACGTCTATATCATGCACTGATCACATGACTGCCCGTGCACTGATCACGTGGATGATCATACACTAATCTTGTGACAGATCATGCACTGATCACGTGGCTGATCATGCACTGATACCGTGACTGAGCATGGACTGATCACATGACTATCATGTAGTGATCACGTGACTTAATGGCGCTGATCATGTGACTGATCATGCGCTGATCATGTTTGCTATCATACACTGATCATGTGCCTCTGGAGGCAATAAACAAAGAGCTGAGTAGGCACGAATCAAACAGTCAGCAGGCAATAATCATGGAACTCAGGTGTGAGGAATCATGCTGCTCAGCTGGCAATAATCAAGCAGCTGAGCAGGCAGGAATTACGCAGCACAGCTGGCAATTGTCAAGCAGATGACAGGCAGGAATCGTGCAGCTCAGCTGGCAATTGTCAAGCAGATGAGCAGACAGTAATCACGCAGCTCAGCAGGCCCAGATCACGTGACTGAGCATGCACTGTTCACGTGGCTGATCATACACTGATCACGTGATGATCATGCACTGATCACTTGGATATCATGCACTGATCACGTGGCTGATCATACACTGTTCACGTGTCTGACCATGCACTGATCACGTGGCTGATCATACACTGCTCACGTAACTGATCATGCACTGATCACGTGGCTATCATGCACTGATCACGTGGCTGAACATGCACTGTTCACGTGGCTGATCACACACCTGTCACGTGACATATCATGCACTGATCACGTGGCACTCATGCACTGATCACGTGGCTGATCATACTCTGCTCACGTAACTCATGCACACATCACGTGGCTATCATGCACTGCTCACGTGGCTCGTCATGGAATGATCACGTAGCAACCATATACTGGTAACGTGACTGATCATGCAAAGATCACGTAAATGATCATGCACTGTTCACGTGACTGATCATGTACTGATCACGTGACTGATCATGCACTGACCACGTGGCTATCATGCTCTGCTCACGTGGCTGATCATGCAACGATCACGTAGCAACCATGTACTGGTCACGTGACTGATCATGCACTGATCACGTAATTGATCCTGCACTGATCACGTGGCTCATCATGCACTGATCACGTGGCTGATCACACATGTATCACGTGACTGATCATGCACTGATCACGTGGCTCTCATGCACTGATCACGTGGCTGTCATGCACTGATCACGTGGATATCATGCACTGATCACGTGGCTGATCACACACGTATCACATGACTGATCATGCACTGATCACGTGGCTATCATGCACTGATCACGTGGCTATCATGCACTGATCACGTGGCTGATCAGGCAATGATCACGTAGCTACCATGTACTGGTCACGTGACTGATCATGCACTGATCACGTAATTGATCATGCACTGATCATGTGGCTGATCATGCACTGATCACGTGGCTGATCATACACTGATCACATAACTGATCATGCACTGATCACGTGACTGATCATGCACTGATCACGTGGCTATCATGCACTGATCACTTGGCTGGACATACACTGATCACGTGCCTGGTCATGCACTGATCACGTGGCTGATCATGCACTGATCACGTGACTGATCATGCACTGATCTCGTGTCTGATCATGCACTGATCACGTGGCTATCATGCACTGCTCACGTGGCTGATCATGCCATGATCACGCAGCTACCATGTACTGGTCACATGACTGATCATGCACTGATCACGTGACTGATCATGCAGTGATCACGTGGCTATCATGAACTACTCACGTGGCTGATCATGCAATGATCATGTAGCTACCATGTACAGGTCACGTGAATGATCATACACCCATCAGGTGACTGATCATGCACTGATCACGTGGCTATCATGCACTGATCACGAGACTGATCATGCACTGTTCACGTCTATATCATGCACTGATCACATGACTGCCCGTGCACTGATCACGTGGATGATCATACACTAATCTTGTGACAGATCATGCACTGATCACGTGGCTGATCATGCACTGATACCGTGACTGAGCATGGACTGATCACATGACTATCATGTAGTGATCACGTGACTTAATGGCGCTGATCATGTGACTGATCATGCGCTGATCATGTTTGCTATCATACACTGATCATGTGCCTCTGGAGGCAATAAACAAAGAGCTGAGTAGGCACGAATCAAACAGTCAGCAGGCAATAATCATGGAACTCAGGTGTGAGGAATCATGCTGCTCAGCTGGCAATAATCAAGCAGCTGAGCAGGCAGGAATTACGCAGCACAGCTGGCAATTGTCAAGCAGATGACAGGCAGGAATCGTGCAGCTCAGCTGGCAATTGTCAAGCAGATGAGCAGACAGTAATCACGCAGCTCAGCAGGCCCAGATCACGTGACTGAGCATGCACTGTTCACGTGGCTGATCATACACTGATCACGTGATGATCATGCACTGATCACTTGGATATCATGCACTGATCACGTGGCTGATCATACACTGTTCACGTGTCTGACCATGCACTGATCACGTGGCTGATCATACACTGCTCACGTAACTGATCATGCACTGATCACGTGGCTATCATGCACTGATCACGTGGCTGAACATGCACTGTTCACGTGGCTGATCACACACCTGTCACGTGACATATCATGCACTGATCACGTGGCACTCATGCACTGATCACGTGGCTGATCATACTCTGCTCACGTAACTCATGCACACATCACGTGGCTATCATGCACTGCTCACGTGGCTCGTCATGGAATGATCACGTAGCAACCATATACTGGTCACGTGACTGATCATGCAAAGATCACGTAAATGATCATGCACTGTTCACGTGACTGATCATGTACTGATCACGTGACTGATCATGCACTGATCACGTGGCTATCATGCTCTGCTCACGTGGCTGATCATGCAACGATCACGTAGCAACCATGTACTGGTCACGTGACTGATCATGCACTGATCACGTAATTGATCCTGCACTGATCACGTGGCTCATCATGCACTGATCACGTGGCTGATCACACATGTATCACGTGACTGATCATGCACTGATCACGTGGCTCTCATGCACTGATCACGTGGCTGTCATGCACTGATCACGTGGATATCATGCACTGATCACGTGGCTGATCACACACGTATCACATGACTGATCATGCACTGATCACGTGGCTATCATGCACTGATCACGTGGCTATCATGCACTGATCACGTGGCTGATCATGCAATGATCACGTAGCTACCATGTACTGGTCACGTGACTGATCATGCACTGATCACGTAATTGATCATGCACTGATCATGTGGCTGATCATGCACTGATCACGTGGCTGATCATACACTGATCACGTAACTGATCATGCACTGATCACGTGACTGATCATGCACTGATCACGTGGCTATCATGCACTGATCACGTGGCTGATCATGCACTGATCACGTGACTGATCATGCACTGATCACGTGACTGATCATGCACTGATCACGTGACTGATCATGCACTGATCACGTGGCTGATCATGCACTGATCACGTGACTGATCATGCACTGATCACGTGGCTGATCATGCACTGATCACGTGGCTGATCATGCACTGATCACGTGACTGATCATGCACTGATCACGTGACTGATCATGCACTGATCACGTGGCTGATCATGCACTGATCACGTGGCTGATCATGCACTGATCACGTGACTGATCATGCACTGATCACGTGACTGATCATGCACTGATCACGTGGCTGATCATGCACTGATCACGTGGCTGATCATGCACTGATCACGTGACTGATCATGCACTGATCACGTGACTGATCATGCACTGATCACGTGGCTATCATGCACTGATCACGTGGCTGATCATGCACTGATCACGTAGCTGATCATGCACTGATCACGTGACTGATCATGCACTGATCACGTGACTGATCATGCACTGATCACGTGGCTATCATGCACTGCTCACGTGGCTGATCATGCACTGATCACGCAGCTACCATGTACTGGTCACGTGACTGATCATGCACTGATCACGTGACTGATCATGCACTGATCACGTGGCTATCATGCACTACTCACGTGGCTGATCATGCAATGATCACGTAGCTACCATGTACTGGTCACGTGACTGATCATACACCCATCAGGTGACTGATCATGCACTGATCACGTGGCTATCATGCACTGATCACGAGACTGATCATGCACTGATCACGTCTATATCATGCACTGATCACATGACTGCCCATGCACTGATCACGTGGATGATCATACACTAATCTTGTGACAGATCATGCACTGATCACGTGGCTGATCATGCACTGATACCGTGACTGAGCATGGACTGATCACATGACTATCATGTAGTGATCACGTGACTTAATGGCGCTGATCATGTGACTGATCATGCGCTGATCATGTTTGCTATCATACACTGATCATGTGCCTCTGGAGGCAATAAACAAAGAGCTGAGTAGGCACGAATCAAACAGTCAGCAGGCAATAATCATGGAACTCAGGTGTGAGGAATCATGCTGCTCAGCTGGCAATAATCAAGCAGCTGAGCAGGCAGGAATTACGCAGCACAGCTGGCAATTGTCAAGCAGATGACAGGCAGGAATCGTGCAGCTCAGCTGGCAATTGTCAAGCAGATGAGCAGACAGTAATCACGCAGCTCAGCAGGCCCAGATCACGTGACTGAGCATGCACTGTTCACGTGGCTGATCATACACTGATCACGTGATGATCATGCACTGATCACTTGGATATCATGCACTGATCACGTGGCTGATCATACACTGTTCACGTGTCTGACCATGCACTGATCACGTGGCTGATCATACACTGCTCACGTAACTGATCATGCACTGATCACGTGGCTATCATGCACTGATCACGTGGCTGAACATGCACTGTTCACGTGGCTGATCACACACCTGTCACGTGACATATCATGCACTGATCACGTGGCACTCATGCACTGATCACGTGGCTGATCATACTCTGCTCACGTAACTCATGCACACATCACGTGGCTATCATGCACTGCTCACGTGGCTCGTCATGGAATGATCACGTAGCAACCATATACTGGTCACGTGACTGATCATGCAAAGATCACGTAAATGATCATGCACTGTTCACGTGACTGATCATGTACTGATCACGTGACTGATCATGCACTGATCACGTGGCTATCATGCTCTGCTCACGTGGCTGATCATGCAACGATCACGTAGCAACCATGTACTGGTCACGTGACTGATCATGCACTGATCACGTAATTGATCCTGCACTGATCACGTGGCTCATCATGCACTGATCACGTGGCTGATCACACATGTATCACGTGACTGATCATGCACTGATCACGTGGCTGTCATGCACTGATCACGTGGATATCATGCACTGATCACGTGGCTGATCACACACTATCACATGACTGATCATGCACTGATCACGTGGCTATCATGCACTGATCACGTGGCTATCATGCACTGATCACGTGGCTGATCAGGCAATGATCACGTAGCTACCATGTACTGGTCACGTGACTGATCATGCACTGATCACGTAATTGATCATGCACTGATCATGTGGCTGATCATGCACTGATCACGTGGCTGATCATACACTGATCACGTAACTGATCATGCACTGATCACGTGACTGATCATGCACTGATCACGTGGCTATCATGCACTGATCACGTGGCTGACATACACTGATCACGTGCCTGATCATGCACTGATCACGTGGCTGATCATGCACTGATCACGTGACTGATCATGCACTGATCACGTGGCTGATCATGCACTGATCACGTGACTGATCATGCACTGATCACGTGTCTGATCATGCACTGATCACGTGGCTATCATGCACTGCTCACGTGGCTGATCATGCCATGATCACGCAGCTACCATGTACTGGTCACATGACTGATCATGCACTGATCACGTGACTGATCATGCAGTGATCACGTGGCTATCATGAACTACTCACGTGGCTGATCATGCAATGATCATGTAGCTACCATGTACAGGTCACGTGAATGATCATACACCCATCAGGTGACTGATCATGCACTGATCACGTGGCTATCATGCACTGATCACGAGACTGATCATGCACTGATCACGTCTATATCATGCACTGATCACATGACTGCCCATGCACTGATCACGTGGATGATCATACACTAATCTTGTGACAGATCATGCACTGATCACGTGGCTGATCATGCACTGATACCGTGACTGAGCATGGACTGATCACATGACTATCATGTAGTGATCACGTGACTTAATGGCGCTGATCATGTGACTGATCATGCGCTGATCATGTTTGCTATCATACACTGATCATGTGCCTCTGGAGGCAATAAACAAAGAGCTGAGTAGGCACGAATCAAACAGTCAGCAGGCAATAATCATGGAACTCAGGTGTGAGGAATCATGCTGCTCAGCTGGCAATAATCAAGCAGCTGAGCAGGCAGGAATTACGCAGCACAGCTGGCAATTGTCAAGCAGATGACAGGCAGGAATCGTGCAGCTCAGCTGGCAATTGTCAAGCAGATGAGCAGACAGTAATCACGCAGCTCAGCAGGCCCAGATCACGTGACTGAGCATGCACTGTTCACGTGGCTGATCATACACTGATCACGTGATGATCATGCACTGATCACTTGGATATCATGCACTGATCACGTGGCTGATCATACACTGTTCACGTGTCTGACCATGCACTGATCACGTGGCTGATCATACACTGCTCACGTAACTGATCATGCACTGATCACGTGGCTATCATGCACTGATCACGTGGCTGAACATGCACTGTTCACGTGGCTGATCACACACCTGTCACGTGACATATCATGCACTGATCACGTGGCACTCATGCACTGATCACGTGGCTGATCATACTCTGCTCACGTAACTCATGCACACATCACGTGGCTATCATGCACTGCTCACGTGGCTCGTCATGGAATGATCACGTAGCAACCATATACTGGTAACGTGACTGATCATGCAAAGATCACGTAAATGATCATGCACTGTTCACGTGACTGATCATGTACTGATCACGTGACTGATCATGCACTGATCACGTGGCTATCATGCTCTGCTCACGTGGCTGATCATGCAACGATCACGTAGCAACCATGTACTGGTCACGTGACTGATCATGCACTGATCACGTAATTGATCCTGCACTGATCACGTGGCTCATCATGCACTGATCACGTGGCTGATCACACATGTATCACGTGACTGATCATGCACTGATCACGTGGCTCTCATGCACTGATCACGTGGCTGTCATGCACTGATCACGTGGATATCATGCACTGATCACGTGGCTGATCACACACGTATCACATGACTGATCATGCACTGATCACGTGGCTATCATGCACTGATCACGTGGCTATCATGCACTGATCACGTGGCTGATCAGGCAATGATCACGTAGCTACCATGTACTGGTCACGTGACTGATCATGCACTGATCACGTAATTGATCATGCACTGATCATGTGGCTGATCATGCACTGATCACGTGGCTGATCATACACTGATCACATAACTGATCATGCACTGATCACGTGACTGATCATGCACTGATCACGTGGCTATCATGCACTGATCACTTGGCTGGACATACACTGATCACGTGCCTGGTCATGCACTGATCACGTGGCTGATCATGCACTGATCACGTGACTGATCATGCACTGATCTCGTGTCTGATCATGCACTGATCACGTGGCTATCATGCACTGCTCACGTGGCTGATCATGCCATGATCACGCAGCTACCATGTACTGGTCACATGACTGATCATGCACTGATCACGTGACTGATCATGCAGTGATCACGTGGCTATCATGAACTACTCACGTGGCTGATCATGCAATGATCATGTAGCTACCATGTACAGGTCACGTGAATGATCATACACCCATCAGGTGACTGATCATGCACTGATCACGTGGCTATCATGCACTGATCACGAGACTGATCATGCACTGTTCACGTCTATATCATGCACTGATCACATGACTGCCCGTGCACTGATCACGTGGATGATCATACACTAATCTTGTGACAGATCATGCACTGATCACGTGGCTGATCATGCACTGATACCGTGACTGAGCATGGACTGATCACATGACTATCATGTAGTGATCACGTGACTTAATGGCGCTGATCATGTGACTGATCATGCGCTGATCATGTTTGCTATCATACACTGATCATGTGCCTCTGGAGGCAATAAACAAAGAGCTGAGTAGGCACGAATCAAACAGTCAGCAGGCAATAATCATGGAACTCAGGTGTGAGGAATCATGCTGCTCAGCTGGCAATAATCAAGCAGCTGAGCAGGCAGGAATTACGCAGCACAGCTGGCAATTGTCAAGCAGATGACAGGCAGGAATCGTGCAGCTCAGCTGGCAATTGTCAAGCAGATGAGCAGACAGTAATCACGCAGCTCAGCAGGCCCAGATCACGTGACTGAGCATGCACTGTTCACGTGGCTGATCATACACTGATCACGTGATGATCATGCACTGATCACTTGGATATCATGCACTGATCACGTGGCTGATCATACACTGTTCACGTGTCTGACCATGCACTGATCACGTGGCTGATCATACACTGCTCACGTAACTGATCATGCACTGATCACGTGGCTATCATGCACTGATCACGTGGCTGAACATGCACTGTTCACGTGGCTGATCACACACCTGTCACGTGACATATCATGCACTGATCACGTGGCACTCATGCACTGATCACGTGGCTGATCATACTCTGCTCACGTAACTCATGCACACATCACGTGGCTATCATGCACTGCTCACGTGGCTCGTCATGGAATGATCACGTAGCAACCATATACTGGTAACGTGACTGATCATGCAAAGATCACGTAAATGATCATGCACTGTTCACGTGACTGATCATGTACTGATCACGTGACTGATCATGCACTGACCACGTGGCTATCATGCTCTGCTCACGTGGCTGATCATGCAACGATCACGTAGCAACCATGTACTGGTCACGTGACTGATCATGCACTGATCACGTAATTGATCCTGCACTGATCACGTGGCTCATCATGCACTGATCACGTGGCTGATCACACATGTATCACGTGACTGATCATGCACTGATCACGTGGCTCTCATGCACTGATCACGTGGCTGTCATGCACTGATCACGTGGATATCATGCACTGATCACGTGGCTGATCACACACGTATCACATGACTGATCATGCACTGATCACGTGGCTATCATGCACTGATCACGTGGCTATCATGCACTGATCACGTGGCTGATCAGGAATGATCACGTAGCTACCATGTACTGGTCACGTGACTGATCATGCACTGATCACGTAATTGATCATGCACTGATCACGTGGCTGATCATGCACTGATCACGTGGCTGATCATACACTGATCACATAACTGATCATGCACTGATCACGTGACTGATCATGCACTGATCACGTGGCTATCATGCACTGATCACGTGGCTGATCATGCACTGATCACGTAGCTACCATGCACTGATCACGTGACTGATCATGCACTGATCACGTAACTGATCATGCACTGATCACGTGGCTGATCATGCACTGATCACGTGGCTGATCATGCACTGATCACGTGACTGATCATGCACTGATCACGCACTGATCACGTGCCTGGTCATGCACTGATCACGTGGCTGATCATGCACTGATCACGTGACTGATCATGCACTGATCACGTGTCTGATCATGCACTGATCACGTGGCTATCATGCACTGCTCACGTGGCTGATCATGCCATGATCACGCAGCTACCATGTACTGGTCACATGACTGATCATGCACTGATCACGTGACTGATCATGCAGTGATCACGTGGCTATCATGACTACTCACGTGGCTGATCATGCAATGATCATGTAGCTACCATGTACAGGTCACGTGAATGATCATACACCCATCAGGTGACTGATCATGCACTGATCACGTGGCTATCATGCACTGATCACGAGACTGATCATGCACTGTTCACGTCTATATCATGCACTGATCACATGACTGCCCGTGCACTGATCACGTGGATGATCATACACTAATCTTGTGACAGATCATGCACTGATCACGTGGCTGATCATGCACTGATACCGTGACTGAGCATGGACTGATCACATGACTATCATGTAGTGATCACGTGACTTAATGGCGCTGATCATGTGACTGATCATGCGCTGATCATGTTTGCTATCATACACTGATCATGTGCCTCTGGAGGCAATAAACAAAGAGCTGAGTAGGCACGAATCAAACAGTCAGCAGGCAATAATCATGGAACTCAGGTGTGAGGAATCATGCTGCTCAGCTGGCAATAATCAAGCAGCTGAGCAGGCAGGAATTACGCAGCACAGCTGGCAATTGTCAAGCAGATGACAGGCAGGAATCGTGCAGCTCAGCTGGCAATTGTCAAGCAGATGAGCAGACAGTAATCACGCAGCTCAGCAGGCCCAGATCACGTGACTGAGCATGCACTGTTCACGTGGCTGATCATACACTGATCACGTGATGATCATGCACTGATCACTTGGATATCATGCACTGATCACGTGGCTGATCATACACTGTTCACGTGTCTGACCATGCACTGATCACGTGGCTGATCATACACTGCTCACGTAACTGATCATGCACTGATCACGTGGCTATCATGCACTGATCACGTGGCTGAACATGCACTGTTCACGTGGCTGATCACACACCTGTCACGTGACATATCATGCACTGATCACGTGGCACTCATGCACTGATCACGTGGCTGATCATACTCTGCTCACGTAACTCATGCACACATCACGTGGCTATCATGCACTGCTCACGTGGCTCGTCATGGAATGATCACGTAGCAACCATATACTGGTAACGTGACTGATCATGCAAAGATCACGTAAATGATCATGCACTGTTCACGTGACTGATCATGTACTGATCACGTGACTGATCATGCACTGATCACGTGGCTATCATGCTCTGCTCACGTGGCTGATCATGCAACGATCACGTAGCAACCATGTACTGGTCACGTGACTGATCATGCACTGATCACGTAATTGATCCTGCACTGATCACGTGGCTCATCATGCACTGATCACGTGGCTGATCACACATGTATCACGTGACTGATCATGCACTGATCACGTGGCTCTCATGCACTGATCACGTGGCTGTCATGCACTGATCACGTGGATATCATGCACTGATCACGTGGCTGATCACACACGTATCACATGACTGATCATGCACTGATCACGTGGCTATCATGCACTGATCACGTGGCTATCATGCACTGATCACGTGGCTGATCAGGCAATGATCACGTAGCTACCATGTACTGGTCACGTGACTGATCATGCACTGATCACGTAATTGATCATGCACTGATCACGTGGCTGATCATGCACTGATCACGTGGCTGATCATGCACTGATCACATAACTGATCATGCACTGATCACGTGACTGATCATGCACTGATCACGTGGCTGATCATGCACTGATCACGTGGCTGATCATGCACTGATCACGTGACTGATCATGCACTGATCACGTGACTGATCATGCACTGATCACGTGGCTATCATGCACTGCTCACGTGGCTGATCATGCATGATCACGTAGCTACCATGTACTGGTCACGTGACTGATCATGCACTGATCACGTGACTGATCATGCACTGATCACGTGGCTATCATGCACTGATCACGTGACTGATCATGCACTGATCACGTCTATATCATGCACTGATCACATGACTGCCCATGCACTGATCACGTGGATGATCATACACTAATCTTGTGACAGATCATGCACTGATCACGTGGCTGATCATGCACTGATACCGTGACTGAGCATGGACTGATCACATGACTATCATGTAGTGATCACGTGACTTAATGGCGCTGATCATGTGACTGATCATGCGCTGATCATGTTTGCTATCATACACTGATCATGTGCCTCTGGAGGCAATAAACAAAGAGCTGAGTAGGCACGAATCAAACAGTCAGCAGGCAATAATCATGGAACTCAGGTGTGAGGAATCATGCTGCTCAGCTGGCAATAATCAAGCAGCTGAGCAGGCAGGAATTACGCAGCACAGCTGGCAATTGTCAAGCAGATGACAGGCAGGAATCGTGCAGCTCAGCTGGCAATTGTCAAGCAGATGAGCAGACAGTAATCACGCAGCTCAGCAGGCCCAGATCACGTGACTGAGCATGCACTGTTCACGTGGCTGATCATACACTGATCACGTGATGATCATGCACTGATCACTTGGATATCATGCACTGATCACGTGGCTGATCATACACTGTTCACGTGTCTGACCATGCACTGATCACGTGGCTGATCATACACTGCTCACGTAACTGATCATGCACTGATCACGTGGCTATCATGCACTGATCACGTGGCTGAACATGCACTGTTCACGTGGCTGATCACACACCTGTCACGTGACATATCATGCACTGATCACGTGGCACTCATGCACTGATCACGTGGCTGATCATACTCTGCTCACGTAACTCATGCACACATCACGTGGCTATCATGCACTGCTCACGTGGCTCGTCATGGAATGATCACGTAGCAACCATATACTGGTCACGTGACTGATCATGCAAAGATCACGTAAATGATCATGCACTGTTCACGTGACTGATCATGTACTGATCACGTGACTGATCATGCACTGATCACGTGGCTATCATGCTCTGCTCACGTGGCTGATCATGCAACGATCACGTAGCAACCATGTACTGGTCACGTGACTGATCATGCACTGATCACGTAATTGATCCTGCACTGATCACGTGGCTCATCATGCACTGATCACGTGGCTGATCACACATGTATCACGTGACTGATCATGCACTGATCACGTGGCTCTCATGCACTGATCACGTGGCTGTCATGCACTGATCACGTGGATATCATGCACTGATCACGTGGCTGATCATACACTGATCACGTGACTGATCATGCACTGATCACGTGGCTATCATGCACTGATCACGTGGCTGATCATGCACTGATCACGTGGCTGATCACACACTGTCACGTGACTATCATGCACTGATCACGTGGACTCATGCACTGATCACGTGGCTGATCATACACTGATCACGTAACTCATGCACTGATCACGTGGCTATCATGCACTGATCACGTGGCTGATCATGCAATGATCACGTAGCAACCATATACTGGTCACGTGACTGATCATGCACTGATCACGTAAATGATCATGCACTGATCACGTGACTGATCATGCACTGATCACGTGACTGATCATGCACTGATCACGTGGCTATCATGCACTGCTCACGTGGCTGATCATGCAACGATCACGTAGCAACCATGTACTGGTCACGTGACTGATCATGCACTGATCACGTAATTGATCATGCACTGATCACGTGGCTCATCATGCACTGATCACGTGGCTGATCACACATGATCACGTGACTGATCATGCACTGATCACGTGGCTATCATGCACTGATCACGTGGCTGATCATGCACTGATCACGTGGATATCATGCACTGATCACGTGGCTGATCACACACTATCACATGACTGATCATGCACTGATCACGTGGCTATCATGCACTGATCACGTGGCTGATCATGCACTGATCACGTGGCTATCATGCACTGATCACGTGACTGATCATGCACTGATCACGTACTGATCATGCACTGATCACGTGGCTATCATGCACTGATCACGTGGCTATCATGCACTGATCACGTGGCTGATCATGCACTGATCACGTAGCTACCATGTACTGATCACGTGACTGATCATGCACTGATCACGTGACTGATCATGCACTGATCACGTGGCTATCATGCACTGATCACGTGGCTGATCATACACTGATCACGTGCCTGATCATGCACTGATCACGTGGCTGATCATGCACTGATCACGTGACTGATCATGCACTGATCACGTGGCTGATCATGCACTGATCACGTGACTGATCATGCACTGATCACGTGTCTGATCATGCACTGATCACGTGGCTATCATGCACTGCTCACGTGGCTGATCATGCCATGATCACGCAGCTACCATGTACTGGTCACATGACTGATCATGCACTGATCACGTGACTGATCATGCAGTGATCACGTGGCTATCATGAACTATCACGTGGCTGATCATGCAATGATCATGTAGCTACCATGTACAGGTCACGTGAATGATCATACACCCATCAGGTGACTGATCATGCACTGATCACGTGGCTATCATGCACTGATCACGAGACTGATCATGCACTGTTCACGTCTATATCATGCACTGATCACATGACTGCCCGTGCACTGATCACGTGGATGATCATACACTAATCTTGTGACAGATCATGCACTGATCACGTGGCTGATCATGCACTGATACCGTGACTGAGCATGGACTGATCACATGACTATCATGTAGTGATCACGTGACTTAATGGCGCTGATCATGTGACTGATCATGCGCTGATCATGTTTGCTATCATACACTGATCATGTGCCTCTGGAGGCAATAAACAAAGAGCTGAGTAGGCACGAATCAAACAGTCAGCAGGCAATAATCATGGAACTCAGGTGTGAGGAATCATGCTGCTCAGCTGGCAATAATCAAGCAGCTGAGCAGGCAGGAATTACGCAGCACAGCTGGCAATTGTCAAGCAGATGACAGGCAGGAATCGTGCAGCTCAGCTGGCAATTGTCAAGCAGATGAGCAGACAGTAATCACGCAGCTCAGCAGGCCCAGATCACGTGACTGAGCATGCACTGTTCACGTGGCTGATCATACACTGATCACGTGATGATCATGCACTGATCACTTGGATATCATGCACTGATCACGTGGCTGATCATACACTGTTCACGTGTCTGACCATGCACTGATCACGTGGCTGATCATACACTGCTCACGTAACTGATCATGCACTGATCACGTGGCTATCATGCACTGATCACGTGGCTGAACATGCACTGTTCACGTGGCTGATCACACACCTGTCACGTGACATATCATGCACTGATCACGTGGCACTCATGCACTGATCACGTGGCTGATCATACTCTGCTCACGTAACTCATGCACACATCACGTGGCTATCATGCACTGCTCACGTGGCTCGTCATGGAATGATCACGTAGCAACCATATACTGGTCACGTGACTGATCATGCACTGATCACGTAAATGATCATGCACTGATCACGTGACTGATCATGCAACTGATCACGTAGCAACCATGTACTGGTCACGTGACTGATCATGCACTGATCACGTAATTGATCATGCACTGATCACGTGGCTCATCATGCACTGATCACGTGGCTGATCACACATGTATCACGTGACTGATCATGCACTGATCCGTGGCTCTCATGCACTGATCACGTGGCTGTCATGCACTGATCACGTGGATATCATGCACTGATCACGTGGCTGATCACACACTATCACATGACTGATCATGCACTGATCACGTGGCTATCATGCACTGATCACGTGGCTATCATGCACTGATCACGTGGCTGATCATGCAATGATCACGTAGCTACCATGTACTGGTCACGTGACTGATCATGCACTGATCACGTAATTGATCATGCACTGATCACGTGGCTGATCATGCACTGATCACGTGGCTGATCATACACTGATCACATAACTGATCATGCACTGATCACGTGACTGATCATGCACTGATCACGTGGCTATCATGCACTGATCACGTGGCTGACATACACTGATCACGTGACTGTCATGCACTGATCACGTGGCTGATCATGCACTGATCACGTGACTGATCATGCACTGATCACGTAACTGATCATGCACTGATCACGTGGCTATCATGCACTGCTCACGTGGCTGATCATGGCATGATCACGCAGCTACCATGTACTGGTCACATGACTGATCATGCACTGATCACGTAACTGATCATGCACTGATCACGTGGCTATCATGCACTGATCACGTGGCTGATCATGCAATGATCACGTAGCTACCATGTACTGGTCACGTGAATGATCATGCACTGATCACGTAACTGATCATGCACTGATCACGTGGCTATCATGCACTGATCACGTGGCTGATCATGCACTGATCACGTCTATATCATGCACTGATCACGTGACTGCCCATGCACTGATCACGTGGCTGATCATGCACTGATCACGTGACTGATCATGCACTGATCACGTGGCTGATCATGCACTGATCACGTGACTGATCATGCACTGATCACGTGGCTGATCATGCACTGATCACGTGGCTGATCATGCACTGATCACGTGGCTGATCATGCACTGATCACGTAACTGATCATGCACTGATCACGTGACTGATCATGCACTGATCACGTGACTATCATGCACTGATCACGTGGCTTGACATGCACTGATCACGTGCCTGATCATGCACTGATCACGTAACTGATCATGCACTGATCACGTGACTGATCATGCACTGATCACGTGGCTGATCATGCACTGATCACGTGGCTATCATGCACTGCTCACGTGGCTGATCATGCCATGATCACGCAGCTATCATGCACTGGTCACGTGACTGATCATGCACTGATCACGTGACTGATCATGCACTGATCACGTGGCTATCATGCACTACTCACGTGTCTGATCATGCAATGATCATGTAGCTACCATGTACTGGTCACGTGAATGATCATACACCCATCAGGTGACTGATCATGCACTGATCACGTGGCTATCATGCACGGATCACGAGACTGGTCATGCACTGTTCACGTCTATATCATGCACTGATCACATGACTGCCCGTGCACTGATCACGTGGATGATCATACACTAATCTTGTGACAGATCATGCACTGATCACGTGGCTGATCATGCACTGATACCGTGACTGAGCATGGACTGATCACATGACTATCATGTAGTGATCACGTGACTTAATGGCGCTGATCATGTGACTGATCATGCGCTGATCATGTTTGCTATCATACACTGATCATGTGCCTCTGGAGGCAATAAACAAAGAGCTGAGTAGGCACGAATCAAACAGTCAGCAGGCAATAATCATGGAACTCAGGTGTGAGGAATCATGCTGCTCAGCTGGCAATAATCAAGCAGCTGAGCAGGCAGGAATTACGCAGCACAGCTGGCAATTGTCAAGCAGATGACAGGCAGGAATCGTGCAGCTCAGCTGGCAATTGTCAAGCAGATGAGCAGACAGTAATCACGCAGCTCAGCAGGCCCAGATCACGTGACTGAGCATGCACTGTTCACGTGGCTGATCATACACTGATCACGTGATGATCATGCACTGATCACGTGGATATCATGCACTGATCACGTGGCTGATCATACACTGTTCACGTGTCTGACCATGCACTGATCACGTGGCTCATCATACACTGCTCACGTAACTGATCATGCACTGATCACGTGGCTATCATGCACTGATCACGTGGCTGAACATGCACTGTTCACGTGGCTGATCACACACCTGTCACGTGACATATCATGCACTGATCACGTGGCACTCATGCACTGATCACGTGGCTGATCATACTCTGCTCACGTAACTCATGCACACATCACGTGGCTATCATGCACTGCTCACGTGGCTCGTCATGGAATGATCACGTAGCAACCATATACTGGTAACGTGACTGATCATGCAAAGATCACGTAAATGATCATGCACTGTTCACGTGACTGATCATGTACTGATCACGTGACTGATCATGCACTGACCACGTGGCTATCATGCTCTGCTCACGTGGCTGATCATGCAACGATCACGTAGCAACCATGTACTGGTCACGTGACTGATCATGCACTGATCACGTAACTGATCCTGCACTGATCACGTGGCTCATCATGCACTGATCACGTGGCTGATCACACATGTATCACGTGACTGATCATGCACTGATCCCGTGGCTCTCATGCAGTGATCACGTGGCTGTCATGCACTGATCACGTGGATATCATGCACTGATCACGTGGCTGATCACACACGTATCACATGACTGATCATGCACTGATCACGTGGCTATCATGCACTGATCACTTGGCTTATCAGGCAATGATCACGTAGCTACCTTGTACTGGTCACGTAACTGATCATGCACTGAGCACGCAATTGATCATGCACTGATCATGTGGCTGATCATGCACTGATCACGTGGCTGATCATACACTGATCACATAACTGATCATGCACTGATCACGTGACTGATCATGCACTGATCACGTGGCTATCATGCACTGATCACTTGGCTGGATCATACACTGATCACGTGCCTGGTCATGCACTGATCACGTGACTGATCATGCACTGATCTCGTGTCTGATCATGCACTGATCACGTGGCTATCATGCACTGCTCACGTGGCTGATCATGCCATGATCACGCACCTACCATGTACTTGTCACATGACTGATCATGCACTGATCACGTGACTGATCATGCAGTGATCACGTGGCTATCATGAACTACTCACGTGGCTGATCATGCAATGATCATGTAGCTACCATGTACAAGTCACGTGAATGATCATACACCCATCAGGTGACTGATCATGCACTGATCACGTGGCTATCATGCACTGATCACGAGACTGATCATGCACTGTTCACGTCTATATCATGCACTGATCACATGACTGCCCGTGTACTGATCACGTGGATGATCATACACTAATCTTGTGACAGATCATGCACTGATCACGTGGCTGATCATGCACTGATACCGTGACTGAGCATGGACTGATCACATGACTATCATGTAGTGATCACGTGACTTAATGGCGCTGATCATGTGACTGATCATGCGCTGATCATGTTTGCTATCATACACTGATCATGTGCCTCTGGAGGCAATAAACAAAGAGCTGAGTAGGCACGAATCAAACAGTCAGCAGGCAATAATCATGGAACTCAGGTGTGAGGAATCATGCTGCTCAGCTGGCAATAATCAAGCAGCTGAGCAGGCAGGAATTACGCAGCACAGCTGGCAATTGTCAAGCAGATGACAGGCAGGAATCGTGCAGCTCAGCTGGCAATTGTCAAGCAGATGAGCAGACAGTAATCACGCAGCTCAGCAGGCCCAGATCACGTGACTGAGCATGCACTGTTCACGTGGCTGATCATACACTGATCACGTGATGATCATGCACTGATCACTTGGATATCATGCACTGATCACGTGGCTGATCATACACTGTTCACGTGTCTGACCATGCACTGATCACGTGGCTGATCATACACTGCTCACGTAACTGATCATGCACTGATCACGTGGCTATCATGCACTGATCACGTGGCTGAACATGCACTGTTCACGTGGCTGATCACACACCTGTCACGTGACATATCATGCACTGATCACGTGGCACTCATGCACTGATCACGTGGCTGATCATACTCTGCTCACGTAACTCATGCACACATCATGTGGCTATCATGCACTGCTCACGTGGCTGTCATGCACTGATCACGTAGCAACCATATACTGGTCACGTGACTGATCATGCAAAGATCACGTAAATGATCATGCACTGTTCACGTGACTGATCATGCACTGATCACGTGACTGATCATGCACTGACCACGTGGCTATCATGCTCTGCTCACGTGGCTGATCAGGCAACGATCACGTAGCAACCATGTACTGGTCACGTGACTGATCATGCACTGATCACGTAATTGATCTTGCACTGATCACGTGGCTCATCATGCACTGATCACGTGGCTGATCACACATGTATCACGTGACTGATCATGCACTGATCCCGTGGCTCTCATGCACTGATCACGTGGCTGTCATGCACTGATCACGTGGATATCATGCACTGATCACGTGGCTGATCATGCACGTATCACATGACTGATCATGCACTGATCACGTGGCTATCATGCACTGATCACGTGGCTATCATGCACTGATCACGTGGCTTATCAGGCCATGATCACGTAGCTACCATGTACTGGTCACGTAACTGATCATGCACTGATCACGTAACTGATCATGCACTGATCATGTGGCTGATCATGCACTGATCACGTGGCTGATCATAACTGATCACATAACTGATCATGCACTGATCACGTGACTGATCATGCACTGATCACGTGGCTATCATGCACTGATCACGAGACTGATCATGCACTGTTCACGTCTATATCATGCACTGATCACATGACTGCCCGTGCACTGATCACGTGGATGATCATACACTAATCTTGTGACAGATCATGCACTGATCACGTGGCTGATCATGCACTGATACCGTGACTGAGCATGGACTGATCACATGACTATCATGTAGTGATCACGTGACTTAATGGCGCTGATCATGTGACTGATCATGCGCTGATCATGTTTACTATCATACACTGATCATGTGCCTCTGGAGGCAATAAACAAAGAGCTGAGTAGGCACGAATCAAACAGTCAGCTGGCAATAATCATGGAACTCAGGTGTGAGGAATCATGCTACTCAGCTGGCAATAATCAAGCAGCTGAGCAGGCAGGAATTACACAGCACAGCTGGCAATTGTCAAGCAGATGACAGGCAGGAATCGTGCAGCTCAGCTGGCAATTGTCAAGCAGATGAGCAGACAGTAATCACGCAGCTCAGCAGGCCCTGATCACGTGACTGAGCATGCACTGTTCACGTGGCTGATCATACACTGATCACGTGATGATCATGCACTGATCACGTGGCTATCATGCACTGATCACGTGGCTGAACATGCACTGTTCACGTGGCTGATCACACACCTGTCACGTGAAATATCATGCACTGATCACGTGGCACTCATGCACTGATCACGTGGCTGATCATACTCTGCTCACGTAACTCATGCACACATCACGTGGCTATCATGCACTGCTCACGTGGCTCGTCATGGAATGATCACGTAGCAACCATATACTGGTAACGTGACTGATCATGCAAGATCACGTAAATGATCATGCACTGTTCACGTGACTGATCATGTACTGATCACGTGACTGATCATGCACTGACCACGTGGCTATCATGCTCTGCTCACGTGGCTGATCATGCAACGATCACGTAGCAACCATGTACTGGTCACGTGACTGATCATGCACTGATCACGTAATTGATCCTGCACTGATCACGTGGCTCATCATGCACTGATCACGTGGCTGATCACACATGTATCACGTGACTGATCATGCACTGATCCCGTGGCTCTCATGCACTGATCACGTGGCTGTCATGCACTGATCACGTGGATATCATGCACTGATCACGTGGCTGATCACACACGTATCACATGACTGATCATGCACTGATCACGTGGCTATCATGCACTGATCACGTGGCTATCATGCACTGATCATGTGGCTGATCAGGCCATGATCACGTAGCTACCATGTACTGGTCACGTGACTGATCATGCACTGATCACGTAATTGATCATGCACTGATCATGTGGCTGATCATGCACTGATCACGTGGCTGATCATACACTGATCACATAACTGATCATGCACTGATCACGTGACTGATCATGCACTGATCACGTGGCTATCATGCACTGATCACTTGGCTGGACATACACTGATCACGCGCCTGGTCATGCACTGATCACGTGGCTGATCATGCACTGATCACGTGACTGATCATGCACTGATCTCGTGTCTGATCATGCACTGGTCACGTGGCTATCATGCACTGCTCACGTGGCTGATCATGCCATGATCACGCAGCTACCATGTACTGGTCACATGACTGATCATGCACTGATCACGTGACTGATCATGCAGTGATCACGTGGCTATCATGAACTACTCAAGTGGCTGATCATGCAATGATCATGTAGCTACCATGTACAGGTCACGTGAATGATCATACACCCATCAGGTGACTGATCATGCACTGATCACGTGGCTATCATGCACGGATCACGAGACTGGTCATGCACTGTTCACGTCTATATCATGCACTGATCACATGACTGACCGTGCACTGATCACGTGGATGATCATACACTAATCTTGTGACAGATCATGCACTGATCACGTGGCTGATCATGCACTGATACCGTGACTGAGCATGGACTGATCACATGACTATCATGTAGTGATCACGTGACTTAATGGCGCTGATCATGTGTCTGATCATGCGCTGATCATGTTTGCTATCATACACTGATCATGTGCCTCTGGAGGCAATAAACAAAGAGCTGAGTAGGCACGAATCAAACAGTCAGCAGGCAATAATCATGGAACTCAGGTGTGAGGAATCATGCTGCTCAGCTGGCAATAATCAAGCAGCTGAGCCGGCAGGAATTACGCAGCACAGCTGGCAATTGTCAAGCAGATGACAGGCAGGAATCGTGCAGCTCAGCTGGCAATTGTCAAGCAGATGAGCAGACAGTAATCACGCAGCTCAGCAGGCCCAGATCACGTGACTGAGCATGCACTGTTCACGTGGCTGATCATACACTGATCACGTGATGATCATGCACTGATCACTTGGATATCATGCACTGATCACGTGGCTGATCATACACTGTTCACGTGTCTGACCATGCACTGATCACGTGGCTGATCATACACTGCTCACGTAACTGATCATGCACTGATCACGTGGCTATCATGCACTGATCACGTGGCTGAACATGCACTGTTCACGTGGCTGATCACACACCTGTCACGTGACATATCATGCACTGATCACGTGGCACTCATGCACTGATCACGTGGCTGATCATACTCTGCTCACGTAACTCATGCACACATCACGTGGCTATCATGCACTGCTCACGTGGCTCGTCATGGAATGATCACGTAGCAACCATATACTGGTAACGTGACTGATCATGCAAAGCTCACGTAAATGATCATGCACTGTTCACGTGACTGATCATGTACTGATCACGTGACTGATCATGCACTGACCACGTGGCTATCATGCTCTGCTCACGTGGCTGATCATGCAACGATCACGTAGCAACCATGTACTGGTCACGTGACTGATCATGCACTGATCACGTAATTGATCCTGCACTGATCACGTGGCTCATCATGCACTTATAACGTGGCTGATCACACATGTATCACGTGACTGATCATGCACTGATCCCGTGGCTCTCATGCAGTGATCACGTGGCTGTCATGCACTGATCACGTGGATATCATGCACTGATCACGTGGCTGATCACACACGCATCACATGACTGATCATGCACTGATCACGTGGCTATCATGCACTGATCACGTGGCTGATCATGTGGCTGATCAGGCAATGATCACGTAGCTACCATGTACTGGTCACGTGACTGAACATGCACTGATCACGTAATTGATCATGCACTGATCATGTGGCTGATCATGCACTGATCACGTGGCTGATCATACACTGATCACATAACTGATCATGCACTGATCACGTGACTGATCATGCACTGATCACGTGGCTATCATGCACTGATCACTTGGCTGGACATACACTGATCACGTGCCTGGTCATGCACTGATCACGTGGCTGATCATGCACTGATCACGTGACTGATCATGCACTGATCACGTGGCTATCATGCACTGCTCACGTGGCTGATCATGCCATGATCACGCAGCTACCATGTACTGGTCACATGACTGATCATGCACTGATCACGTGACTGATCATGCAGTGATCACGTGGCTATCATGAACTACTCACGTGGCTGATCATGCAATGATCATGTAGCTACCATGTACAGGTCACGTGAATGATCATACACCCATCAGGTGACTGATCATGCACTGATCACGTGGCTATCATGCACTGATCACGAGACTGATCATGCACTGTTCACGTCTATATCATGCACTGATCACATGACTGCCCGTGCACTGATCACGTGGATGATCATACACTAATCTTGTGACAGATCATGCACTGATCACGTGGCTGATCATGCACTGATACCGTGACTGAGCATGGACTGATCACATGACTATCATGTAGTGATCACGTGACTTAATGGCGCTGATCATGTGACTGATCATGCGCTGATCATGTTTGCTATCATACACTGATCATGTGCCTCTGGAGGCAATAAACAAAGAGCTGAGTAGGCACGAATCAAACAGTCAGCAGGCAATAATCATGGAACTCAGGTGTGAGGAATCATGCTGCTCAGCTGGCAATAATCAAGCAGCTGAGCAGGCAGGAATTACGCAGCACAGCTGGCAATTGTCAAGCAGATGACAGGCAGGAATCGTGCAGCTCAGCTGGCAATTGTCAAGCAGATGAGCAGACAGTAATCACGCAGCTCAGCAGGCCCAGATCACGTGACTGAGCATGCACTGTTCACGTGGCTGATCATGCACTGATCACGTGGCTGAACATGCACTGTTCACGTGGCTGATCACACACTGATCACGTGACTGATCATGCACTGATCACGTGGCACTCATGCACTGATCACGTGGCTGATCATACTCTGCTCACGTAACTCATGCACACATCATGTGGCTATCATGCACTGCTCACGTGGCTGTCATGGAATGATCACGTAGCAACCATATACTGGTAACGTGACTGATCATGCAAAGATCACGTAAATGATCATGCACTGTTCACGTGACTGATCATGTACTGATCACGTGACTGATCATGCACTGACCACGTGGCTATCATGCTCTGCTCACGTGGCTGATCATGCAACGATCACGTAGCAACCATGTACTGGTCACGTGACTGATCATGCACTGATCACGTAATTGATCCTGCACTGATCACGTGGCTCATCATGCACTTATCACGTGGCTGATCACACATGTATCACGTGACTGATCATGCACTGATCCCGTGGCTCTCATGCACTGATCACGTGGCTGTCATGCACTGATCACGTGGATATCATGCACTGATCATGTGGCTGATCACACACGTATCACATGACTGATCATGCACTGATCACGTGGCTATCATGCACTGATCACGTGGCTATCATGCACTGATCACGTGGCTTATCAGGCAATGATCACGTAGCTACCATGTACTGGTCACGTAACTGATCATGCACTGAGCACGTAATTGATCATGCACTGATCATGTGGCTGATCATGCACTGATCACGTGGCTGATCATACACTGATCACATAACTGATCATGCACTGATCACGTGACTGATCATGCACTGATCACGTGGCTATCATGCACTGATCACGAGACTGATCATGCACTGTTCACGCCTATATCATGCACTGATCACATGACTGCCCGTGCACTGATCACGTGGATGATCATACTAACTAATCTTGTGACAGATCATGCACTGATCACGTGGCTGATCATGCACTGATACCGTGACTGAGCATGGACTGATCACATGACTATCATGTAGTGATCACGTGACTTAATGGCGCTGATCATGTGACTGATCATGCGCTGATCATGTTTACTATCATACACTGATCATGTGCCTCTGGAGGCAATAAACAAAGAGCTGAGTAGGCACGAATCAAACAGTCAGCAGGCACA